>NC_039302.1:5295281-5440281 GCF_900246225.1 Astatotilapia calliptera | reverse complement strand
AAAGACGACGAACAAAATAACATTCCTCCCCGCAACCTGCAGGCACAATTAAAGGCCAGATAAAGCTGACTGTCATAAAAGCACAGGCCTGCAGACTGGAGCTCTGTGTTAGAGCTCTTTAGTTTTACTATTTTACTTTAAGGTATATGATAAACTATTAAATAAATAAATCATTCTGTGGTGCCATGAGACTCTCTAGGTAAAATAAATTGCACATGTGATGCGTGTGAATACTGACTACCTGCCATTTTCAATAATGTTGTGCACATGTGCATGAGCTTTCAATTTTGTAGTTAAGATGAATAAAAAAAATAAATAAAACACTAACAGGGGGCAAAATGTGTCGCTGGATGTTACCTGTATCATAGCGGGAAAAGCTCCAGTTTTAACCAGACCCAACAAAGGATTAATGACCTCGAGCACGGCCATCATCTGACAGAAATACATGATATCAGCTGTGGTGTGGAAGGTATCATAGAACGAGTCTGTGTGGGGCGAGAGAGAAACAAAAACAGGACATGATTAAGCGAGCACGCTGCCCGAGCCACTATCCATAACCATGATCATTTGCAAAACAAATCCTTGCTGTGTAGTTGTGTTCCTGTTTCAATTCAAATGAGCTTATCTGTGAATAGCTCCTCACAAACAAAACCACAGACCTCTCTCCCTGCAGTCTCTGGACCCCCTGTCTGTTTTATTTTCCTGTCGATTGTGTTTGTTTCTTTTCAGTTTACACACAAACACATGCACACACGCACACAGCCACCATAAACTATTTCACCTGGTTTGGTGTAAATGAAAGTGACAGCAGGTGCAGTGTAGAGGTTGGTCTCCAGCACAGTCTCAAGAGTATGGAAGACATAACAGGAGATTGAGTGTTACATAAAAAGAGCTGGGTGGGGAAGTCTAGCTTCTGCAGGCCACTGGTGCGAATGTTTCTGACCAAACAATCAGAAATAGACTTCATGCGGGAGGCCTGAGGACCTAATGTCCTTCAGTGCTCACAGCCCAGTACCATGCGGCTTGAATGGTTTACAATACCTAACTGATATCCCAGAAGTTTAACTGACTTCATATTATACTTGTTAAGGAAAATGTTATAAAACACTTCTTCAGTAAAGACTCAGAGAAGAGAAACACACAGAACTTCTTGCTAGCAAGGGCAGCCTCCAGACTGAGACTCGTGCTAAGAAACTGCCCCGGTCTTTATTTATACTTCAGTGGGTGCTTGTGTGTGTGTGTGTGTGTGTGTGTGTGTGTGTGTGTGTGTGTGTGTGTGTGTGTGTGTGTGTGTGGGGGGGGGGGGGGGGGTCAGAGTGTGACCCCATAAAGACTTCCCTAAACCTGCTGGTCTCGAAGTCCAGCAGTTCATCAAACCAAAAAGCACTTAGACTAAAACAGACATAGCTACGTTAATCCTACCATAAAACAATAAGACAAGATACGACCTCTCTCATGCTCCCAGGATGTGGGTGTGCACGCCAAGCCTTTTGTAGCCTGCTAGAGATCACACATCCTGTCACTACACAATTGATTATATGCCTCTAAGTATACATGGTTGAATATTTCCTAATACAAATAACTACTTGCAGTATTCTACCATATGCAAACTTATATCACTAAAAGATTATACTGACTACTAAATACAATTTTCCATTGACAATACTGAGTGCTCACTTCACTTTTTGAGCAGTGTATTATGCTGCAGGCCAAAAGGTCCAACGTTTCTAAGAGGTGAAGAAGAGCTGTTGGCTCTTCTGGCGTATTTAAGGTTAAATTAATCCACAAAAGAATCTCAAGATGAATGAGATGGTTTGAAGTTCAGCACTTTGGCTAGACAAACATGGCAGAGACAGACTAACTGGATTGAATGTGTACTCTGTGATAATACAATGGTAGTAAACATCTGGCATTGCTCACTAACTAACCATTATAACATACAGTGGGGCAAAAAAGTATTTAGTCAGCCACCGATTGTGCAAGTTCCCCCACTTAAAATGATGACAGAAGTCAGTAATTTGCACCAGAGGTACACTTCAACTGTGAGAGACAGAATGTGAAAGAAAAATCCATGAATCCACATGGTAGGATTTGTAAAGAATTTATTCGTAAATCAGGGTGGAAAATAAGTATTTGGTCACCTCAAACAAGGAAAATCTCTGGCTCTCACAGACCTGTAACGTCTTCTGTAAGAAGCTTTTCTGTCCCCCACTCGTTACCTGTATGAATGACACCTGTTTGAACTCATCGTCTGTATAAAAGACACCTGTCCACAGCCTCAAACAGTCAGACTCCAAACTCCGCCATGGCCAAAACCAAAGAGCTTTCGAAGGACACCAGGAAAAGTATTGTAGACCTGCACCAGACTGGGAAGAGTGAATCTACAATAGGCAAGCAGCTTGGTGTGAAAAAATCAACTGTGGGAGCAATCATCAGAAAATGGAAGACATACAAGACCACTGATAATCTCCCTCGATCTGGGGCTCCACGCAAGATCTCATCCCGTGGGGTCAAAATGATGATGAGAACGGTGAGCAAAGATCCCAGAACCACACGGGGGGACCTGGTGAATGACCTGCAGAGAGCTGGGACCAAAGTAACAAAGGTCACCATCAGTAACACACTTCAACGGCAGGGAATCAAATCCCGCAGTGCCAGACGTGTTCCGCTGCTGAAGCCAGTGCATGTCCAGGCCCGTCTGAAGTTTGCCAGAGAGCACATGGATGATACAGCAGAGGATTGGGAGAATGTCATGTGGTCAGATGAAACCAAAGTAGAACTTTTTGGTATAAACTCAACTCGTCGTGTTTGGAGGAAGAAGAATACTGAGTTGCATCCCAAGAACACCATACCTACTGTGAAGCATGGGGGTGGAAACATCATGCTATGGGGCTGTTTTTCTGCCAAGGGGACAGGACGACTGATCTGTGTTAAGGACAGAATGAATGGGACCATGTATCGTGAGATTTTGAGCCAAAACCTCCTTCCATCAGTGAGAACTTTGAAGATGAGACGAGGCTGGGTCTTCCAACATGACAATGATCCAAAACACACCGCCCGGGCAACAAAGGAGTGGCTCCGTAAGAAGCATTTGAAAGTCCTGGAGTGGCCTAGCCAGTCTCCAGACCTCAACCCCATAGAAAATCTGTGGCGGGAGTTGAAAGTCCGTGTTGCTCGGCGACAGCCCCAAAACATCACTGCTCTCGAGAAGATCTGCATGGAGGAATGGGCCAAAATACCAGCTACTGTGTGTGCAAACCTGGTAAAGACCTATAGTAAACGTTTGACCTCTGTTATTGCCAACAAAGGTTATGTTACAAAGTATTGAGTTGTATTTTTGTTATTGACCAAATACTTATTTTCCACCCTAATTTACGAATAAATTCTTTACAAATCCTACCATGTGGATTCATGGATTTTTCTTTCACATTCTGTCTCTCACAGTTGAAGTGTACCTCTGGTGCAAATTACTGACCTCTGTCATCATTTTAAGTGGGGGAACTTGCACAATCGGTGGCTGACTAAATACTTTTTTGCCCCACTGTATATACATATATATATACATATATATATATACATATATATATACATACACACATATATACACACATATACACACACATATACATATATACACACACACACATATACATATATATACACGCCCATCGCTGGCATGATCTGGCTGCGCTTTACCAAACCCGACCTCAGAAGGCCCATTAAGATTTCTCTAAGATTTCCGTCGATCGGCGGTAGCTCGTTAACGGAGATTTGCCGTGTTGTGGCGTTAAGGTCATTTCAACGAGATTAACCTGAAAGCACTAGTGGGAACACAACGAATATGACTGCACATTTACGCCGACATCATCCTAGTGCAAAGACAAGTGGAAGCAGAAAAAAAACAAGCAAGCATGCTACTAACTTTAGCCGAGTCATTTAGACAGCTGTTTAATATGCTGCTGAGAATATAGCCCAGAAGAAGCGGATAGTATAGCTTTTATTTTGGAAAGAGACATTTCTCTGTAATAAACTCTCTTTTCCAAAGATGAGTGATTCCTCAATAAGATACAGGGCTCGCAATATCGCTAGCCCGACGTCCCGGGGCTAGCGATTTTTTTCAGTCGGGCTACCAAAATCTATCTCTTCCCTGCCCGTCGGGCTTTTGTAGGAAGGAAAAATATATGTCAATGCTTTTGCATTCTTTCAGAAATGTAGCTGGGTAATTATGTCATTGGCATCGGTGAGCCACTGTCAATATGTGACATATTGCAATCGCGTTTGAATTTTCGCTTGTTTTTTTTGCTTTCACTTTGCAATCGCGCGAACTGTGTATAGAGAGCGACAGCACTGATCTGTGAGTGATGATAATTTGTGCACCAATTCCTCTGACATCGTCTTATTAATTGTTAGCTTACTATGCAAACATGACAAGTGAAATCTCCCGCAGCAAGCTTAAACATGTGAGAGGTTGATCGCGCAGAGAATCGTTGAGCTTATGTGAGTGTGTGTGTAAAAGCAGCAGGATATACGATGACCTGGATGACTGAGAACCTTCACAGACAGATATATATTTTAGTTCTGCTGAGCCAAATAAGACAGGTCAGGGTGAAGAAGTGACAGCCAAAGAAAAGCTTACCACAAAACGGAGAAGTTATGACAAATCAGACTATAAGGCAAAAAGAAAGTGCAGCTTTATGGTTTCATGGACAAAATAATTTCTGTGGCTGCAATATGACGAGCTAAATAACCAGGGCTGCACATAAGTGGTCCGCAGGTGCGCATTCGCTGTCAAAATAAAAAACACGCACAAGGGTTAGGGTTAAATTTAAAAACTGTACTTTTGAGTTAAAATATATATTTATAATTTTAATAAATGACAAATTAAAAAGGCATGAACATTTTTTTGTATCGAAAAAATATCGAACCGTGACACCAAAGTATCGAACCGAACCGTGAATTTTGTGTATCGTTGCACCCCTAATATATATATATATATATATATATATATATATATAAAAAGCACTTTGTAGCTTATCTGTCCAGCAGAAAAAGGGTTCACTCAAAATATAGTAGTTACTGGATGTAACTTCAGTTCTATGCATCTACTATGCTGATACTGGTAAGTGTTTAAGTTAATAGTCAGATTCTCTTTTATAGAGTTCCTTATAACTCTTCCTTTTGGGGGCTTCTTCACTCACTCACCTCTTTTCACCCTCTGTGTTTGTACATCACTTTAATTATTACTTATTATTCATCTCTGTTTCTCTCAGCAGCTGGCTGCCACTCCCTGAGCCTGATACTGTTGGAGCTTCCTTCCTGATAAAAGGAAGATTTTCCTTCCTACTGTCTTCAAAGTGCTTTTGGTCATAGGGGACTGTCTGATTGTTGTGGTTTTCTCTGCATCATTGTATGGTCTTTACTAGGGATTGGTATCAAGAGTAATTAAATTCCTTAAAATTCCCTTAAAACAGTCCGTTTTGCCTTTGTCTATGGGTCACACTTATTGTTTGCACTTGCTGAAATCAACTGATTTTGGTACCTGTGTCAGAGAAGGAAAATAGTGGCACAGTCTACAGCATGGATATAGGCATTTTATTTATATTCTATTCTATACACAAAAAGACCAGAGCGCGATGCTAAAGTGCAAATTGCATGCAGGACAGAAACAACAGCATTATGCTGGTAGCACAACTTTGGCTCTTTGTAAGCACTTGCACAGACAGCATGCTAATGCTAAGCTAGCCAAGAACCCAGGGTAAAAACTGAGTGAATGCTCACACCAGCCCGGCAGCCAGACCCTAAACTTCAACAGGTAACAAACCGATGAGCAGCCAGGCTTTGTTTCTACCTGTTCATTGTTCTACAGTAGAATCACCATGGCGATCGATTTAAAGTCTCTTTGCGATGGTTTTCATCTTTGCTTTGTGTTCATACCTAAATACTAAGTGAAAGATCCTGTGTGTCCTGATTAGGATAGGGATTTGTGTTGGTGCATGGGACTGTAGCCTATAGGCTTATATTGTTAAATTGTAATGATGAGACAATGTGTTTAAAGTCATTTTATAGAGAAACAGGAAAATAATAAAATGAGTAGTAAAACAAATTAGTTTTCCCCCTTGGGAGTAATTAAGTAAAGTACTGCATTACTTTTAAGAAAAGTGTGTAATACATTACTTTTTTGAATAACGACCCCAAAAAGGCATTTCCAAAAAAATGCCTGCCTTTCCATGCTTCAAGACATTTGTTTTCTCTTTACAAACCTTGACCAAGAATGAAGAGGCGGACAGTCATGTTGACAAAGACCCAGGAGTATCCCAGGAACTGCACGAGGTTGTACATGAACAAGTAGCTTTTCTTCAGACCCAGGTATGCTGTGGAAACAAGAGAGAAAATGACTAAAATCAACTAATCTGCAGAATTTAATCTAAAGGACAGCAAACACAGGTGATATAGGATATCTGAGTTTCAGGTTGTTTGAAGGTGAAGAACTCTGTGAAACTCACGGTCATTACGAACTCTTGACTCCACACTTATCTTGTTTAGCTTCTCCTCCTAAAAGAACAACAAATGAATTACAATTAGTCACATTTCTCATCAGTTCCAAAGCAGCTAGGTGATGAATTTAGTACGTTGAAAAGAAATGTATTTATTTTTTATTGGGAATGCAAAAAGTTATTGTGGCTCTGTAATTGATAGCTGTAGTACATGTTGATGGTGTGAATGTCCCAGAGAGTTCAAAACACGACTCCCTTAATTATAAAACACTTTTACAGATAAACACATTTCACTGGATAATCATATTAAATTTTAGCAGCATGTCCAGAACAACTGATTTAGTCTTTCAGCAGTCTTAATAGCCAAGTAGGAAGGAGCATTGACATGAAGTTTACGTTCAAATTACACATGTGCAAAGCTGAACCTTGCCAGATCACAATAAGTTATGTAATATTATGTGAGTTGGCTCTTGCATGCCTAACTTTGAAAAGGACCTGCCATAAAATGTAAAATGTCCCCCAAACAAAAATATTTTAATCCCCAAAACCTGTTTGCAACTACAAAGACTACATTTTCTAGTCCTTTGACTTCCCATCAGACACAGTGTTCATGTTAGCAACCAAAAGTCTTTTCTGTGGTACACATTTTACTCTCAGTCCTCAGGGTGAGTGGAATCATTGTCGTTTTGCCTTAGCCTGAAGCTCCATCTCAGCGTCCGACTCATCCAGCCATCGGTCGAAGTCTGGGGCCAGAAACAGAGGCTTTTTCTCCTGCAGCGTCAGCCGGTCCCACCAGCGCTCCTCCTTCTTCTTGATTTTGATGTCAACCTGACGCTCAGTGGATTTGTGCTTGATCTGGAAACAGAGTATTAAATCGAGCCTAAATAACATGACATTTTGTTTAACCTGTGTGTGTGTTGAAATAAAACCTACAGCTATTTGTTGGAAATTAAGTCAGTTTTTCAGTTAGTGTCCATGTCAAATTCACTCACACTAAAACTGGAGAATGACAGGAACATTATTAGCACAATGTCATAACCTTAGCAGGAAAAAACACCCCAATCAATTCTTGAAAACTTTCAAAAATGAGACAGCAGTACCTCGGGTCTAACAGGTTCCAGGAACTCCAACTTGAACTCGTATTCATTATCTCCCTTAGCTCCATGACCCTGTGCTGTGGTACAAGGTTTTTTTAAACAGTAAAGTAAGCAAAGTGAGTACAAATTTTATTTGTAGAGAACCTTTCACTAAAAAAATGCTAAAGCATTAAGACAAAAAGACAAAACTGTCTAAGTATATTGTGGTTATGCATCATTCTGTAGTTCATTCTTATTTAATCTTCATTTTCTTGTTCTTAAATGCACAAAAATGAAGTACCAACCTCTGAACTGAAGTGTGTTGTGTTCTTGCAGGTTGATATTGACATTCTGAAAAACACAAAAGCCGCCATCACAACCCGAAAGTGGACAAACCATTGAGGTAGAAATGATACATTAGGTACGGTGATATTCTCTGTTGAAAGAAAAAAGAATCCTCATATAGCCCACAACACAAATTTATAACAATACTTCAAATACTTCGCTCACACTACGATATTATTGTAATTTTTAACATTCTGTGATGCAAAAGTATTGCAAAACATTAACGTCATCATTTTTTTCCAACTTCAAATGATGTCCTCAAAGTTAAAACTTTGTCAATATCTGTTTTCAGTTCTTGTCACTAAAACATTCCATAAATGTTTCCATTAGATGGAGTCAGTCTGATGTTAGTGTGTGATTTAATGGGGTCCAGATGGTAAATACACGCAGTCTGTTTCAGAAATTAAATGTGATAGATCAGTGAAAACCACATATCTGTTGACTCATTCAGACTGACGAAAACATGCTGGCAGTTGATCTGCATTTACAAATCAGCCAAATAAATGTTTGCAAACCTTTGACGATCGATCTGAGGCTACGTTCACACTGCAGGTCTTAATGCTTAATTCCGATTTTTTGATCAAATCCGATTTTTTTGTCTGCTCGTTCACACTACAAATAAAATGCGACAGCAAACGCGCTCTAGTGTGAACGCTCAAAGCGGCCCGCATGCGCAAAAGAAGATGTCACACACAACGCGCTCTGTTTAGACCCAGAGCAAACAATATTGTTTGACTGATGGCCCTTAATAAAAAGACTTCGGACTTCACGTTTCCCAATTTTTGCTTTAAGTTATTTTGTTATTTACATAATAATGTAGATAACCTAATAATTATCCTTATTGCTGTTTTAGAGAGGAGCGGTGCTTCAAAGGATAGTTGCAGATTTCTGTCAGAATCTGCAGATTATGCAGTACAAATAAAATGTTAACGTTTCTCCAACGTTGTCTTCCCAGCAGTTTCACTGGATGGCCAGGAAGCTTTCGCGATGTCTTATCGGGCGCTTCTCCGGCGCTGATAATTGGCATCTGTCTTGTGTCAGTGACGTAAAAGACAGATTTAATGCGACTTGACCGTTCATACAGCAGTCGCTTTCTGAAACATCGGATATGTATCGGATTCAGTACCACATACAAAAGTGACCCAGATCGGATTTGAAAATATCGGATTTGTGCCGTTCACACTGTCACACCATGATCGGATATGGGTCGCATAGGGTAAAAAAAAAAATCGGATTTGATGCGCTTTCACATGCAGTGTGAACGTAGCCTGAGAGTGACTTGAGTTAGTCCTAGTCAGGCTGCAAGTCTTTTCAGAAAGGTTGCCTCCTGTCAATTACCTTGCGACCAAAAGTGATTGTCAGTGTGCAACACATTCAATCTCTGGGTAACCATTTAGTCACCACAAACTGCACGGGAGGTAGCTTGGTCAAGCTAAGTATATCCAGTGTTGGGTGCTTTTTCTGCCGAGTCAATTTGCTTGGCTAACATTATTTCTGCATTTTTCTGCATTTTCCTTCAGCCCTGGAAAAGACCAGACTTTTCTACCTCCACTGACTCTTACTGAAGATCAAATATTCAAACTACAGGTTTGTTTTAAGGACGAGCAACATCAGACTTTCACAATACAGTCAGATCAGGTTATGATGAAGAGCTAAACATAGCAGTACAATACTATACACAAAACTATGTTGCAATATGTTTTTGTTGAAAGTGGTGCAAAGTTGTTGATTCAAGTTTACGGCCACTTTAGAGGTGGTAATGTTGTACTATTGAGTTTTACAGCAGTTATTCTGAGTTGCTTATACTCGTGTGTGTAGGACAGGTGGTGTTCTCTGAGACTGTTTGAGTTTCCCTTCATTCATTTCCCTTCATCCTAAGAGCCGAAACAAGATCCAGAACAACCATTAAACATCATGCATCTTTTATAAGACATTTGTGCAGCAGATGGAGGATGAAGTCGAAGAAGCTACTGTTATAAACTCAGCCCATTAGACTGGATCCTTGTTTAGACACATGTGTTTACACTGGACACACACTAAAGTTATTCAGCAAATAATTAAAATATAGGGAGCTGTAAGCAAATGATGAACCAAATAAAGGTATCAGTGATGTCATCCTCTCAGATGGGCCGCTACAGTCAAAAATAGATAGAAAAGCATCTTATCAGTTGTTATACGACTTCCAAGAAACAAACTACAAGAAAGCTTTAAGTTCTTTTAAAAGCCTGGTTTAAAACCTTTTATCTGATTGGCATCTTTTAACTTTACTTATATAGTTTATTCACATTTTGTTATAATGTCTGATTCTTAGGAGGAGCACTGTGAACTGCAGTGCTGCTGAAAGTTGCTTTGTAAGTAATTTTTGCATTGCCAAGCTTATAGCAAATGGCACGGCCATGCGGCTGACATAATAAGTGAAGCACATCTACAAAAACAAGGAAGTCAAACTTTAGCTGACGTGATCTATTTTTGATATCTCTGAGTACAGTGGATGGTTTCATATTCTTTTAATAGACAACAAAGTTCTACAAAAGAAAAAGAAAAGAAAAAGAAACTTTCCTTTGATGCTTTTGCTAAAGAATTTGTTAGAGATTGAAACACGGTGGGATGTACAGAAAATAACATTTTAACAACTTAGTGTGGTTTAGTGATTTTAAGGTGTCTTTTGGTCATATTTGTAGAGAAACTGAATAATTTTTGTGTTTTAGACTGTCCAATGAAATCTTACTTTGTAGGTGAGGGGAATTCAAATAGATATCATTATTATTATTTCCTTATCATTCACAGCCATAATCGGTAACAAAGAAATATTAGTTCTCTGAAACTCGGCTTTGTTTAAGCAAACATTAGAGGTGGAAAACTGCAAAGAGAGAAGCTACAAAACAAGGAAGTAACTCTAAAACACCAAATTCAACTGTCACTCTGGAGTCATTTCACTCAGTTATCACTAATGCATTTACCTTCTTTACAGAAAACTTCCTTACATTTTAGACCCCATTAGTGCTGAAGGACCTTGACCTCGAGAAGTATTAATCTTGCTTAAAAAATAATTATGCGCTTTTTTTTCTGAACACAGGAGAAGCGTGTATGAATTCTTCTGGTTGTCTGCTTTGTCATGCCAGCTGAAGTAAGTATTATCAGTCAATAAATCCATTTTACAACTGTGACGGTAGCTACGGCATCAGCTAACAGCCAGGCTGGCTAGCTGTGACCGCGACAAAGTCCGCTGTAGTACAGCCACAGCGAAGAAAGCTCCCGTTAAGTAACAGCAACACCCAGACCAGCAAGAAAATAAAAGCAAATTTAAACGGCGAGCCCGTCGGAGTGGAGGTTGAAACATTATATATGGAGTCAATGAGCTGAAAGCTGTCAGGCGGATGTTGGGGACTGTCCTACCTTGACATCGCTCAGTTCCACTCGGAGGTAAATCTCTCCGTGCCGCTGAGCCCAGTAAACATGAGGAGTCAGGATTTGCATGTTCACGATGTTTTGTTCTTTCTGATATCTACATACCTACCCGGCGAAGAATCTTTTTCTCAAACTGATTAACTGAAACCCTCATCTGACAGCCCGGAGGATGGACAGATGATGCAGGGTACTTCCGGGGGGAGGTCGCTCTCGGATTTCAAAATAAGAATTTTGAAAGGGCCGCCTTCAGAATAAAAGTCACCCTAAAAAACAACGAATAAATAAACGGATGAGAATGAATGGGTGGATGGAATGAATGAATAACTCAATGAATCTTTCATACACGTGCCCAGCCAGTGCCACACACAAAGACATTTGGATCTTTCGGTAGTCGTTTCACATTGCTTTAGGTGTGTTTAACCTAACTTTGAATGATTTTTTTAAGTACTTTATCCAAGCCTTTTGCATTTTATATTACTCTGAATTTTAACCAGCTGAAGAAAAAAAGTGTGACTTTATATAAGCATAAATGCAAACACCCATATAAAGAAGCCAGACTCTTTTACTCCCTGGCAGGAAAGTTGTGCTATAACTGAGACTGTTCCACAAGTGGCCACCCAGAGACTATAACAAGACCGCAAAAGACAGGTGATTAGATGTTCATATTCAACCATTATTAGAGCACTGCTTAAATTTTCCCACATTTCACTTCTTCTAGTTTAAAATGATCCAAACGTGAATAAGAGGGGTGCAGCTCCAGCATATTTCATAATCTGACAATTATTGTTAATCATGATATAACTTTTTTAAATGAACTTAAGGCTGCAGGATGACTCTTTCTGCAACTGTGAACAAGTTGATTGATGCAAAGAGCTCAGAAGCATCATGATTTGGGGAATCTTTTCTGTAGAAGAGGTTGGACTTGTTAAACCTTTTTTGCGCCACGGACCGGTTTATGCCCGACAATATTTTCACGGATAAATGCAACAAAATAAAACTAGTACCGGTACCAAAAAAAAAAAAAAGAAGAAGATTTATTCATAACACACGTGAAAAGACCCAGGAAAACCGAGTTAACGATAAAAACGATAACAAAATAACGCTGAAAACTGATAAAAACCCTGAAAACCATACATTTCACACCTGAGCCTCAACTCTCGCGGCCCGGTACCAAACGACTCACGGACAGGTACCGGTCCGAGGCCTGGGGGTTGGGGACCGCTGATTAAAGGACAGCAATGATGTTCATTATTTATAGAATAGAATAGAATAGAATAGAATACTTTTATTTGTCAATTTCTTCAAATGTACTTGCCATACAAAGGAATTGAAATTACGTTTCACACTGTCCCATGCGTAGACATTGACAACAATAAGGTGCAGATGCACAACAAAAACAGCCCTAACAATAGGGTAATAAATAGTAATATAATAATATAAATAAATATATAAATAATATAAATAGTGCTAAAAGAAATACTAAAAATATATAGCAGCAGGTGTGTGCAATTGCAATGCAGAGGTAGTTGTTTCCAGTCAGGAATGTTTTCCAGTTCTTGGTTCAGAGAGTGTTTCCTTGTTGGAGAGTGTGCGTGGGTGGGTGGGGGTGGGGGGGTGGGGGGGTAGAGTCCAATCTGTCTTCCTATACTTCTGCCAATCTGGTGATTCTACTGGCTGGGACCCGGGAGGGAAGAGAGTTCAGCAGTCTCATCACAGCCTGGTGGATGAAGCTGTTGGTGAGCCTGGTAGTGCGGGAGCGGAGACTTCTGTATCTCTTTCCAGAGGGCAGGAGGCTGAACAGACAGTGCGCGGGGTGGGTTGCATCGTTGACATTGTTGTTATTTATTTATTTATGTTTTTTTGCCTGTTCCGTTTGGTTCTTTTGCCATCAGAATTATTGTCTAAAGGCGAAGAAAGATGCCCAACGGATTTACTTTACCAAATGGACCATCCCAACCTTGCCGTAATGGTCCATTTGTTTCACCTTTTATTGTTTATTTTATTTTATTTTCACTTGCTAAATACGGGACAGACTTGACTAGAGAATAGAAAGGGGAGAAAGAGGGAAAGAAAAACAGCGGGGAAGAGGGACGGGGATAAAGGGCAGAAAACAAAAACCAACAAAATAAGCAGACAAAAAATACAAATATCAATCACCTGGATCACCTGTTGAGAAAGAAAAAAGAGAAAACAAGCAGAAGGAAAAAAAAGAGCAACACAATAAACAACATCACGATGATCTATGGGAATATAACAGTAAATACTAAATATTAAACATTATTGTGCAGCATGTAAGATCGACAGCGCACAGTGTGCTTTGAGGTAGGAGCCAAAAAGGGTGTAGTTTGTGTGTGTGAGCACCCGTGTGTACACCTGTGAGCATGAGCGTGCTTGTTTTTAAAAGGTTCCTTCATGTAATGATCTGCTAGAGGGTGTGGGGAGCCACAGCCCCGCCCTCCAGGGCATGAAGCAGGTATGGAGGAGATCAAAACTCCAGACATCCAGAGGCCCTCAGAACACAAGAGACCAAGGAAGACCAACAGAGGGGCAGCCGCGCCACTGTCCCAGAAAGAGCTGAGGAGAGCCCCAGCTGAGGGGTCACTCATCAGCCGTGGAGCAGAAGTCAGGGGGGGTTGCAGTGACGTGCCCGTGAGCTCCGCCGGCAGCCAGCTGTGCCTGAGTGACCGAGCCCCAGGCCAAGAGGCTGAGGGCACCCCACCCCTGAAGTGGCCCGAGCGAACCCCAAGCTCCAGGCCCCGACAAGCAGCCACCAAGGAGTGAGCCGGTGTGTACCTGGATGCGCACCCCGGACACAAAGAACCACCAACGCACCGATGTCTGAGGGCGTCTGCCACTGGCAGGGGGAGTGGTGGGGGGAGATAGGCCTCCATACCTTGGAGGGCCTGAGATGTCCCTAGAGAGGTGGCGTCTGATACCCAACCTGACATATAGACACAGACATTCAGGCACACACAGATACAAACATCCATTCCCACCTTCATGCTCTCATATGCACTTACTCCACACTCAACCAACGTGGAGACAGACATAAAGAGACACGATCATACTCCCCAAGCGTACTCTACGAACCGGGTCTAGGTACCCTTGCCCCTGGAGGGGGGAACTGCACCCAGACCCAGGTAGTGTTACCCTTTTCCCTTGGGTGGAGAGAAGCAGACTGCCCCGACTCAGCAGCAGCAGGGAGGCAGGGACGGCCAGCTCCTCCTCACAAACCCCCCTCTCCAGCAGGTCGCAGAGAACGGGGGTGTGTGAAGACTCCAAACCTCCCTCCGCCCACTCATATGTAGTGTTGATGTATGTGTGTTCTAAGGTGCATTTAAAACCCAGGAGGGCATGGACCTACCTGCCAGAGAGCAGCAGGTAAGTGCATAGCCCCTCCTGATAGCCCTCAATGTATACGTGTATTTAAAATTGAGAGGTGGGCAACAATGCCAGGGGTGAGGTTGTACACCCTGATGGTCTTTTGGATTCCGTGTATCGTGCCCACCCCCAAGGTCCTATATGTATGTGTTATGAGAGTGTGAGTAATGTGAATGTCTAAGTTGTGGGATAAAATTGAGGCACAGGCAGCTAGATGGGGACAGAGGGGGGGATGCCTCCCCTGCACCCTGGTGGCACACCTTTACCCCAAGGCCCTGCATGTGTGGGTGATTGTGGTGGAGCGGGAAGAGGGAGGCAGCTGGAGATGGGGAGGGAAGGAAGGGAGGGGCAAGTGACCCCTCCCTGGGGCCAGCTCCCCCACTGACCCCAGTAGGCACCCCCATACTCTGCAACCCGCCAGGGAAATGGGGCCCAGGCCCATCCGGACCGGGGCCCAGTTCAGCAGCGCCGCCTGGCCCCACAGAGCCCGGGACAGCCCACCCGACCCCACAGAGAAAACTGCACCCACACCATCATCCACTCATCTTCCAGACTACACAAGACAATAGACTTCCAGGCTGAGATCTTCCTCCACCTCTCCTATATCTCTCCCTCCTGCAGAGTGAGTTCCTGAAGAGAGGAGACCTCCTGTAAGATGTAATAATGTTCATTAGAAGCTCCTTCACCATCACACTGCCCATTCCCTGCCAGCAGCTTTCAGTCAAAATTTGCAATAAAGCTTTGACGCTGACAGCACTGAAATTATGATATTAATAATGCTGGCCCAGAGGTCTGATCTGAATGGAAGAACTCTAGAAATGGATTAAGGTGGAGGAATGGGAGTAGGGTGGTACATAAGCTGTGTCCCAGACAGAGGGAATCCTTTGAAGGATGTAGCCTAGAAAAGCGTGGCCTGTGTAGGACGCGTGAATGGATGCAGACACTGAATTAGGACACAGCTATCAAAACAGAGCAATGGGAGAGACTACTGACATCCTGCAGGTGCATATGTGCAAAATCCATTCCATGAAAACAGCCTCCACACTTCCTACTGTGCTTTGAAACTTATGGCCATTAATAATTTCATATTTTGCTACAGTGGTTACTGATCAACATTTTTAATCACTTCTTTTTATAATGTCCCATGTAAATTACAGCCTCACCCATGCCATGTTATGATGCTAAAATGTGACACTGTGTCAATAGAAAATTGTACTTAGTAGTCAGTATAAACTTTTAATGATATAAGTTTGCATATGATAGAATACTGCATGATGACCTTTTGATGACTTAGACTGTTTTTCACTACAAGACTTGTTCAGTTCTCTTTTATAAGTTTCTTGCCACAGCGATAATAAGAGCTGAACAAGCAGTTTCACTCCCTACCAGGAAGAGGAGAGCTGAACACTCTTATCTTCACTCCCTAATAAAAAGAGGGGCCGCTTCCTTCAGAATCTCACACACACACACATACACATCAGCATTCCTCTGTCTACGAACAGGCGTATTCACTATTGTATTACCTTTGTATATAAATAAAGACCAGAACAGTGGTAGAGCGCGAATCCCTGAGCCCCCACTCTCGGGTGCGAGCACTCTGTGACTGCCCTTGCAAGTAAAAACTGCAGCATGTGTGTCTCCACTCTCTGGCTCTCAGCTGAAGAAGTGTCTTTAGAATACATCTCTTGACACACTGAAATGTAAACAATTGCAAGCTGTTCTGTAAAGATGATCTCTTGATAGACATGATGAGAAACCTGATATTTTGATGCTTATAATCAGTGTTGGTCAAGTTACTTGAAAAAAGTAATCAGTAACTAATTACTGATTACTTCCCTCCGAAAGTAATCCCGTTACTTTACTGATTACTTATTTTCAAAAGTAATTAGTTACTTTAAAAACATGATTTACAACTTGAATAGGTGATAAAGTGATAGATCTTTCAGCCCAATTCTACTTTCTGCCTAATTCATCATATGAAATGTAATCAAATGGAAAGCAATTCTCTTTTTAAAATTTGTTTTATTAGTTTTAATCTTTTAACTTTATGCATCAAGCAAAAATTAAATTATATGCAACATTCTCTGATTGGAAGAAATTTGTTTAACATTTAAACCTATTTTCTGCACATTCCCACACATAAAATAAAATAGGTTTTTGTCTTTACACTCAGTCTTTCAAATAAATGCAAGTAAAACACAGCAGAAAATAAATAAAATCAAAGACTGGGGGTCCTGTTGCTCTATTTTCACCTGTATAGCAGGAGTGGGGCAGGCAGAGGTTTGCCCTAGTGCAGGTGTGCTGCAGCGGTCAGTGGAAGAATCTGCGAGTTTGTCTGTCAATTTCCCATTCCCTGGTAGCGCACTCGGTGCTTGCTCAGAAGTTATGGATTTTTCACTGTAAAAAGACGTTTTCTTCCCACGCAGTGAACAGCAGACGCTAATGTTTTTGTCACTTTTTACGGAATCAAACTCAAAGTAAGGTCAGTACTTCCACGCTTTAAACGTTGCATGCTCATACTCTCTCCCACACTCGATATATTACCCATTGTTGATCTTCACACAGCTGTTGCCAGGAACGTTGCACTCGCTTATGTCATTGTCATGAGACACTCACAAAAAAATCACTGTTTTAGTAACGCATTAATGCAGCGTGCTTACGGGAAAGTAACGGTAATCTAATTACCTTTTTTGCAATAGTAATCCCTTACTTTACTCATTACTTGAAAAAAAGTAATCAGATTACGCATTATTGCCCATCCCTGCGTATAATAGATCACACAATTATGGGCACTAAGTTAGTGGCTCTTTTATCTACAAAACCATTATAACACAGTTATATAACAACAACCTTTTTTTTCTCTTACAGATCTAACTTTTTAGGTTTATCTACTGCCCTCCCTGACTTGGTTCTGACCACATCAGTGTTAACAGGTGTAGCAGGGATCACACTGGGTGTTTGAGGCTTCTGCAACACAGGCACATTAACAGGTTCATGCACTGGTGAACTTAAAGGAATCAGTGCACGCGATTACGTCTCACAGTCCCTTGTGGTAACTCCACTGTGTAAGATCGTGGCGTAGAGTGATTTTGGATAACAGTGCCTGCAGTTTTGACATCAGTCACCCAAACCTGCTCTCCTGGGGACAGTCTGCATAAAGGTCTTGTGCGGTAGCGCCTGTTGAAGTTTGCCATGTCCATCATCCTCTTCTCCCCTTCCTTTCGAGTGAGCAGTGCGCAGTGTAGACTCCAGCTGCGATGGAAGTATCTGCAGTGTGGTTCGCAGACGTCTGCCCATTAAAAGCTCTGCGGGGCTGTATCCGAACTGCAGTGGTGTAGCTCTATAGGCAAGAAGAGCTAGATAAGGATCAGCTGCTTTTTTCAGAAGATTTTTTACAGTCTGCACAGCACGTTCTGCTTCTCCATTACTTTACAGAAACTTGGGGCTGCTTGTGATGTGTTTAAAGCCGTACGCTGCTGCGAAGTCTGTAAAGATTTGACCTGAACACTGTGGCCCATTATCAGACATGAGGACCTCTGGGATGACATGACGGGCAAAGAAAGATTTCACGTGAGTAATGACATTGTTTGATTTTGTTCTGTTTAACAAAGAAATCTCAACAAATCTAGATTGATAGTCAACAGCGAGAAGGTAAATTTTCCACCAGGCGTGTGAAAGAAAGAAGAAAAGAAGAAAAAAACCCGGACCGGGCCGCCTGGCCACCCTTTGTGCGGGTGTCCGCTCCCCAGGCTCCGAAAGCCTTGCCAGCCCTTGTGATCGGGTGGCACCGCCCACCAGGCGTGTGAAAGAAAGAAGAAAAGAAGAAAAACTCCGGACCGGGCCGCCTGGCCACCCTTTGTGCGGGTGTCCGCTCCCCAGGCTCGGAAAGCCTTGCCAGCACTTGTGATCGGGTGGCACCGCCCACCAGGCGTGTGAAAGAAGGAAGAAAAAACCCGGACCGGGCCGCCTGGCCACCCTTTGTGGGGATATCCGCTCCCCAGGCTCCGAAAGCCTTGCCAGCCCTTGTGATCGGGTGGCACCGCCCACCAGGCGTGTGAAAGAAAGAGAAAGAAGAAAAAACCCGGACCGGGCCGCCTGGCCACCCTTTGTGGGGATATCCGCTCCCCAGGCTCCGAAAGCCTTGCCAGCCCTTGTGATCGGGTGGCACCGCCCACCAGGCGTGTGAAAGAAGGAAGAAAAAACCCGGACCGGGCCGCCTGGCCACCCTTTGTGCGGGTGTCCGCTCCCCAGGCTCCGAAAGCCTTGCCAGCCCTTGTGATCGGGTGGCACCGCCCACCAGGCGTGTGAAAGAAAGAAGAAAAGAAGAAAAAACCCGGACCGGGCCGCCTGGCCACCCTTTGTGCGGGTGTCCGCTCCCCAGGCTCCGAAAGCCTTGCCAGCCCTTGTGATCGGGTGGCACCGCCCACCAGGCGTGTGAAAGAAAGAAGAAAGAAGAAAAAACCCGGACCGGGCCGCCTGGCCACCCTTTGTGCGGGTGTCCGCTCCCCAGGCTCCGAAAGCCTTGCCAGCCCTTGTGATCGGGTGGCACCGCCCACCAGGCGTGTGAAAGAAAGAAGAAAAGAAGAAAAAACCCGGACCGGGCCGCCTGGCCACCCTTTGTGCGGGTGTCCGCTCCCCAGGCTCCGAAATCCTTGCCAGCCCTTGTGATCGGGGGGCACCGCCCACCAGGCGTGTGAAAGAAGAAGAAAGAAAAAACCCGGACCCGGCCGCCTGGCCACCCTTTGTGCGGGTGTCCGCTCCCCAGGCTCCGAAAGCCTTGCCAGCCCTTGTGATCGGGTGGCACCGCCCACCAGGCGTGTGAAGAAAGAAGAAAAGAAAAAACCCGGACCGGGCCGCCTGGCCACCCTTTGTGCGGGTGTCCGCTCCCCAGGCTCCGAAAGCCTTGCCAGCCCTTGTGATCGGGTGGCACCGCCCACCAGGCGTGTGAAAGAAAGAAGAAAAGAAGAAAAACCCGGACCGGGCCGCCTGGCCACCCTTTGTGAGGGTGTCCGCTCCCCAGGCTCCGAAAGCCTTGCCAGCCCTTGTGATCGGGTGGCACCGCCCACCAGGCGTGTGAAAGAAAGAAGAAAAGAAGAAAAAACCCGGACCGGGCCGCCTGGCCACCCTTTGTGCGGGTGTCCGCTCCCCAGGCTCCGAAAGCCTTGCCAGCCCTTGTGATCGGGTGGCACCGCCCACCAGGCGTGTGAAAGAAAGAAGAAAAGAAGAAAAAACCCGGACCGGGCCGCCTGGCCACCCTTTGTGCGGGTGTCCGCTCCCCAGGCTCCGAAAGCCTTGCCAGCCCTTGTGATCGGGTGGCACCGCCCACCAGGCGTGTGAAAGAAAGAAGAAAAGAAGAAAAAACCCGGACCGGGCCGCCTGGCCACCCTTTGTGCGGGTGTCCGCTCCCCAGGCTCCGAAAGCCTTGCCAGCCCTTGTGATCGGGTGGCACCGCCCACCAGGCGTGTGAAAGAAAGAAGAAAAGAAGAAAAAACCCGGACCGGGCCGCCTGGCCACCCTTTGTGCGGGTGTCCGCTCCCCAGGCTCCGAAAGCCTTGCCAGCCCTTGTGATCGGGTGGCACCGCCCACCAGGCGTGTGAAAGAAAGAAGAAAAGAAGAAAAAACCCGGACCGGGCCGCCTGGCCACCCTTTGTGCGGGTGTCCGCTCCCCAGGCTCCGAAAGCCTTGCCAGCCCTTGTGATCGGGTGGCACCGCCCACCAGGCGTGTGAAAGAAAGAAGAAAAGAAGAAAAAACCCGGACCGGGCCGCCTGGCCACCCTTTGTGCGGGTGTCCGCTCCCCAGGCTCCGAAAGCCTTGCCAGCCCTTGTGATCGGGTGGCACCGCCCACCAGGCGTGTGAAAGAAAGAAGAAAAGAAGAAAAAACCCGGACCGGGCCGCCTGGCCACCCTTTGTGCGGGTGTCCGCTCCCCAGGCTCCGAAAGCCTTGCCAGCCCTTGTGATCGGGTGGCACCGCCCACCAGGCGTGTGAAAGAAAGAAGAAAAGAAGAAAAAACCCGGACCGGGCCGCCTGGCCACCCTTTGTGCGGGTGTCCGCTCCCCAGGCTCCGAAAGCCTTGCCAGCCCTTGTGATCGGGTGGCACCGCCCACCAGGCGTGTGAAAGAAAGAAGAAAAGAAGAAAAAACCCGGACCGGGCCGCCTGGCCACCCTTTGTGCGGGTGTCCGCTCCCCAGGCTCCGAAAGCCTTGCCAGCCCTTGTGATCGGGTGGCACCGCCCACCAGGCGTGTGAAAGAAAGAAGAAAAGAAGAAAAAACCCGGACCGGGCCGCCTGGCCACCCTTTGTGCGGGTGTCCGCTCCCCAGGCTCCGAAAGCCTTGCCAGCCCTTGTGATCGGGTGGCACCGCCCACCAGGCGTGTGAAAGAAAGAAGAAAAGAAGAAAAAACCCGGACCGGGCCGCCTGGCCACCCTTTGTGCGGGTGTCCGCTCCCCAGGCTCCGAAAGCCTTGCCAGCCCTTGTGATCGGGTGGCACCGCCCACCAGGCGTGTGAAAGAAAGAAGAAAAGAAGAAAAAACCCGGACCGGGCCGCCTGGCCACCCTTTGTGCGGGTGTCCGCTCCCCAGGCTCCGAAAGCCTTGCCAGCCCTTGTGATCGGGTGGCACCGCCCACCAGGCGTGTGAAAGAAAGAAGAAAAGAAGAAAAAACCCGGACCGGGCCGCCTGGCCACCCTTTGTGCGGGTGTCCGCTCCCCAGGCTCCGAAAGCCTTGCCAGCCCTTGTGATCGGGTGGCACCGCCCACCAGGCGTGTGAAAGAAAGAAGAAAAGAAGAAAAAACCCGGACCGGGCCGCCTGGCCACCCTTTGTGCGGGTGTCCGCTCCCCAGGCTCCGAAAGCCTTGCCAGCCCTTGTGATCGGGTGGCACCGCCCACCAGGCGTGTGAAAGAAAGAAGAAAAGAAGAAAAAACCCGGACCGGGCCGCCTGGCCACCCTTTGTGCGGGTGTCCGCTCCCCAGGCTCCGAAAGCCTTGCCAGCCCTTGTGATCGGGTGGCACCGCCCACCAGGCGTGTGAAAGAAAGAAGAAAAGAAGAAAAAACCCGGACCGGGCCGCCTGGCCACCCTTTGTGCGGGTGTCCGCTCCCCAGGCTCCGAAAGCCTTGCCAGCCCTTGTGATCGGGTGGCACCGCCCACCAGGCGTGTGAAAGAAAGAAGAAAAGAAGAAAAAACCCGGACCGGGCCGCCTGGCCACCCTTTGTGCGGGTGTCCGCTCCCCAGGCTCCGAAAGCCTTGCCAGCCCTTGTGATCGGGTGGCACCGCCCACCAGGCGTGTGAAAGAAAGAAGAAAAGAAGAAAAAACCCGGACCGGGCCGCCTGGCCACCCTTTGTGCGGGTGTCCGCTCCCCAGGCTCCGAAAGCCTTGCCAGCCCTTGTGATCGGGTGGCACCGCCCACCAGGCGTGTGAAAGAAAGAAGAAAAGAAGAAAAAACCCGGACCGGGCCGCCTGGCCACCCTTTGTGCGGGTGTCCGCTCCCCAGGCTCCGAAAGCCTTGCCAGCCCTTGTGATCGGGTGGCACCGCCCACCAGGCGTGTGAAAGAAAGAAGAAAAGAAGAAAAAACCCGGACCGGGCCGCCTGGCCACCCTTTGTGCGGGTGTCCGCTCCCCAGGCTCCGAAAGCCTTGCCAGCCCTTGTGATCGGGTGGCACCGCCCCCCAGCGCTGTGAAAGAAGGAAGAAAAAACCCGGACCGGGCCGCCTGGCCACCCTTTGTGCGGGTGTCCGCTCCCCAGGCTCCGAAAGCCTTGCCAGCCCTTGTGATCGGGTGGCACCGCCCACCAGGCATGTGAAAGAAAGAAGAAAGAAGAAAAACCCGGACGGCCGCCTGGCCACCCTTTGTGCGGGTGTCCGCTCCCCAGGCTCGAAAGCCTTGCCAGCCTTGTGATCGGGTGGCACCGCCCACCAGGCGTGTGAAAGAAAGAAGGAAGAAAAAAACCCGGACCGGGCCGCCTGGCCACCCTTTGTGCGGGTGTCCGCTCCCCAGGCTCCGAAAGCCTTGCCAGCCCTTGTGATCGGGTGGCACCGCACCAGGCGTGTGAAAGAAAAGAAGAGAAAAACCCGGACCGGGCCGCCTGGCCACCCTGTGCGGGTGTCCGCTCCCCAGGCTCCGAAAGCCTTGCCAGCCCTTGTGATCGGGTGGCACCGCCCACCAGGCGTGTGAAAGAAAGAAGAAAAGAAGAAAAACCCGGACCGGGCCGCCTGGCCACCCTTTGTGCGGGTGTCCGCTCCCCAGGCTCCGAAAGCCTTGCCAGCCCTTGTGATCGGGTGGCACCGCCCACCAGGCGTGTGAAAGAAAGAAGAAAAGAAGAAAAAACCCGGACCGGGCCGCCTGGCCACCCTTTGTGCGGGTGTCCGCTCCCCAGGCTCCGAAAGCCTTGCCAGCCCTTGTGATCGGGTGGCACCGCCCACCAGGCGTGTGAAAGAAAGAAGAAAAGAAGAAAAAACCCGGACCGGGCCGCCTGGCCACCCTTTGTGCGGGTGTCCGCTCCCCAGGCTCCGAAAGCCTTGCCAGCCCTTGTGATCGGGTGGCACCGCCCACCAGGCGTGTGAAAGAAAGAAGAAAAGAAGAAAAAACCCGGACCGGGCCGCCTGGCCACCCTTTGTGCGGGTGTCCGCTCCCCAGGCTCCGAAAGCCTTGCCAGCCCTTGTGATCGGGTGGCACCGCCCACCAGGCGTGTGAAAGAAGAAGAAAAGAAGAAAAACCCGGACCGGGCCGCCTGGCCACCCTTTGTGCGGGTGTCCGCTCCCCAGGCTCCGAAAGCCTTGCCAGCCCTTGTGATCGGGTGGCACCGCCCACCAGGCGTGTGAAAGAAAGAAGAAAAGAAGAAAAAACCCGGACCGGGCCGCCTGGCCACCCTTTGTGCGGGTGTCCGCTCCCCAGGCTCCGAAAGCCTTGCCAGCCCTTGTGATCGGGTGGCACCGCCCACCAGGCGTGTGAAAGAAAGAAGAAAAGAAGAAAAAACCCGGACCGGGCCGCCTGGCCACCCTTTGTGCGGGTGTCCGCTCCCCAGGCTCCGAAAGCCTTGCCAGCCCTTGTGATCGGGTGGCACCGCCCACCAGGCGTGTGAAAGAAAGAAGAAAGAAGAAAAACCCGGACCGGGCCGCCTGGCCACCCTTTGTGCGGGTGTCCGCTCCCCAGGCTCCGAAAGCCTTGCCAGCCCTTGTGATCGGGTGGCACCGCCCACCAGGCGTGTGAAAGAAAGAAGAAAAGAAGAAAAAACCCGGACCGGGCCGCCTGGCCACCCTTTGTGCGGGTGTCCGCTCCCCAGGCTCCGAAAGCCTTGCCAGCCCTTGTGATCGGGTGGCACCGCCCACCAGGCGTGTGAAAGAAAGAAGAAAAGAAGAAAAAACCCGGACCGGGCCGCCTGGCCACCCTTTGTGCGGGTGTCCGCTCCCCAGGCTCCGAAAGCCTTGCCAGCCCTTGTGATCGGGTGGCACCGCCCACCAGGCGTGTGAAAGAAAGAAGAAAAGAAGAAAAAACCCGGACCGGGCCGCCTGGCCACCCTTTGTGCGGGTGTCCGCTCCCCAGGCTCCGAAAGCCTTGCCAGCCCTTGTGATCGGGTGGCACCGCCCACCAGGCGTGTGAAAGAAAGAAGAAAAGAAGAAAAAACCCGGACCGGGCCGCCTGGCCACCCTTTGTGCGGGTGTCCGCTCCCCAGGCTCCGAAAGCCTTGCCAGCCCTTGTGATCGGGTGGCACCGCCCACCAGGCGTGTGAAAGAAAGAAGAAAGAAGAAAAACCCGGACCGGGCCGCCTGGCCACCCTTTGTGCGGGTGTCCGCTCCCCAGGCTCCGAAAGCCTTGCCAGCCCTTGTGATCGGGTGGCACCGCCCACCAGGCGTGTGAAAGAAAGAAGAAAAGAAGAAAAAACCCGGACCGGGCCGCCTGGCCACCCTTTGTGCGGGTGTCCGCTCCCCAGGCTCCGAAAGCCTTGCCAGCCCTTGTGATCGGGTGGCACCGCCCACCAGGCGTGTGAAAGAAAGAAGAAAGAAGAAAAAACCCGGACCGGGCCGCCTGGCCACCCTTTGTGCGGGTGTCCGCTCCCCAGGCTCCGAAAGCCTTGCCAGCCCTTGTGATCGGGTGGCACCGCCCACCAGGCGTGTGAAAGAAAGAAGAAAAGAAGAAAAAACCCGGACCGGGCCGCCTGGCCACCCTTTGTGCGGGTGTCCGCTCCCCAGGCTCCGAAAGCCTTGCCAGCCCTTGTGATCGGGTGGCACCGCCCACCAGGCGTGTGAAAGAAAGAAGAAAAGAAGAAAAAACCCGGACCGGGCCGCCTGGCCACCCTTTGTGCGGGTGTCCGCTCCCCAGGCTCCGAAAGCCTTGCCAGCCCTTGTGATCGGGTGGCACCGCCCACCAGGCGTGTGAAAGAAAGAAGAAAAGAAGAAAAAACCCGGACCGGGCCGCCTGGCCACCCTTTGTGCGGGTGTCCGCTCCCCAGGCTCCGAAAGCCTTGCCAGCCCTTGTGATCGGGTGGCACCGCCCACCAGGCGTGTGAAAGAAAGAAGAAAAGAAGAAAAAACCCGGACCGGGCCGCCTGGCCACCCTTTGTGCGGGTGTCCGCTCCCCAGGCTCCGAAAGCCTTGCCAGCCCTTGTGATCGGGTGGCACCGCCCACCAGGCGTGTGAAAGAAAGAAGAAAGAAGAAAAAACCCGGACCGGGCCGCCTGGCCACCCTTTGTGCGGGTGTCCGCTCCCCAGGCTCCGAAAGCCTTGCCAGCCCTTGTGATCGGGTGGCACCGCCCACCAGGCGTGTGAAAGAAAGAAGAAAAGAAGAAAAAACCCGGACCGGGCCGCCTGGCCACCCTTTGTGCGGGTGTCCGCTCCCCAGGCTCCGAAAGCCTTGCCAGCCCTTGTGATCGGGTGGCACCGCCCACCAGGCGTGTGAAAGAAAGAAGAAAAGAAGAAAAAACCCGGACCGGGCCGCCTGGCCACCCTTTGTGCGGGTGTCCGCTCCCCAGGCTCCGAAAGCCTTGCCAGCCCTTGTGATCGGGTGGCACCGCCCACCAGGCGTGTGAAAGAAAGAAGAAAAGAAGAAAAAACCCGGACCGGGCCGCCTGGCCACCCTTTGTGCGGGTGTCCGCTCCCCAGGCTCCGAAAGCCTTGCCAGCCCTTGTGATCGGGTGGCACCGCCCACCAGGCGTGTGAAAGAAAGAAGAAAGAAGAAAAAACCCGGACCGGGCCGCCTGGCCACCCTTTGTGCGGGTGTCCGCTCCCCAGGCTCCGAAAGCCTTGCCAGCCCTTGTGATCGGGTGGCACCGCCCACCAGGCGTGTGAAAGAAAGAAGAAAAGAAGAAAAAACCCGGACCGGGCCGCCTGGCCACCCTTTGTGCGGGTGTCCGCTCCCCAGGCTCCGAAAGCCTTGCCAGCCCTTGTGATCGGGTGGCACCGCCCACCAGGCGTGTGAAAGAAGAAGAAAGAAGAAAAAACCCGGACCGGGCCGCCTGGCCACCCTTTGTGCGGGTGTCCGCTCCCCAGGCTCCGAAAGCCTTGCCAGCCCTTGTGATCGGGTGGCACCGCCCACCAGGCGTGTGAAAGAAAGAAGAAAAGAAGAAAAAACCCGGACCGGGCCGCCTGGCCACCCTTTGTGCGGGTGTCCGCTCCCCAGGCTCCGAAAGCCTTGCCAGCCCTTGTGATCGGGTGGCACCGCCCACCAGGCGTGTGAAAGAAAGAAGAAAAGAAGAAAAAACCCGGACCGGGCCGCCTGGCCACCCTTTGTGCGGGTGTCCGCTCCCCAGGCTCCGAAAGCCTTGCCAGCCCTTGTGATCGGGTGGCACCGCCCACCAGGCGTGTGAAAGAAAGAAGAAAGAAGAAAAAACCCGGACCGGGCCGCCTGGCCACCCTTTGTGCGGGTGTCCGCTCCCCAGGCTCCGAAAGCCTTGCCAGCCCTTGTGATCGGGTGGCACCGCCCACCAGGCGTGTGAAAGAAAGAAGAAAAGAAGAAAAAACCCGGACCGGGCCGCCTGGCCACCCTTTGTGCGGGTGTCCGCTCCCCAGGCTCCGAAAGCCTTGCCAGCCCTTGTGATCGGGTGGCACCGCCCACCAGGCGTGTGAAAGAAAGAAGAAAAGAAGAAAAAACCCGGACCGGGCCGCCTGGCCACCCTTTGTGCGGGTGTCCGCTCCCCAGGCTCCGAAAGCCTTGCCAGCCCTTGTGATCGGGTGGCACCGCCCACCAGGCGTGTGAAAGAAAGAAGAAAAGAAGAAAAAACCCGGACCGGGCCGCCTGGCCACCCTTTGTGCGGGTGTCCGCTCCCCAGGCTCCGAAAGCCTTGCCAGCCCTTGTGATCGGGTGGCACCGCCCACCAGGCGTGTGAAAGAAAGAAGAAAGAAGAAAAACCCGGACCGGGCCGCCTGGCCACCCTTTGTGCGGGTGTCCGCTCCCCAGGCTCCGAAAGCCCTGCCAGCCTTGTGATCGGGTGGCACCGCCCACCAGGCGTGTGAAAGAAAGAAGAAAAGAAGAAAAAACCCGGACCGGGCCGCCTGGCCACCCTTTGTGCGGGTGTCCGCTCCCCAGGCTCCGAAAGCCTTGCCAGCCCTTGTGATCGGGTGGCACCGCCCACCAGGCGTGTGAAAGAAAGAAGAAGAAAAAAACCCGGACCGGGCCGCCTGGCCACCCTTTGTGCGGGTGTCCGCTCCCCAGGCTCCGAAAGCCTTGCCAGCCCTTGTTATCGGGTGGCACCGCCCACCAGGCGCGTGAAAGAAAGAAGAAAAGAAGAAAAAACCCGGACCGGGCCGCCTGGCCACCCTTTGTGCGGGTGTCCGCTCCCCAGGCTCCGAAAGCCTTGCCAGCCCTTGTGATCGGGTGGCACCGCCCACCAGGCGTGTGAAAGAAAGAAGAAAAGAAGAAAAAACCCGGACCGGGCCGCCTGGCCACCCTTTGTGCGGGTGTCCGCTCCCCAGGCTCCGAAAGCCTTGCCAGCCCTTGTGATCGGGTGGCACCGCCCACCAGGCGTGTGAAAGAAAGAAGAAAGAAGAAAAACCCGGACCGGGCCGCCTGGCCACCCTTTGTGCGGGTGTCCGCTCCCCAGGCTCCGAAAGCCTTGCCAGCCCTTGTGATCGGGTGGCACCGCCCACCAGGCGTGTGAAAGAAAGAAGAAAAGAAGAAAAAACCCGGACCGGGCCGCCTGGCCACCCTTTGTGCGGGTGTCCGCTCCCCAGGCTCCGAAAGCCTTGCCAGCCCTTGTGATCGGGTGGCACCGCCCACCAGGCGTGTGAAAGAAAGAAGAAAAGAAGAAAAAACCCGGACCGGGCCGCCTGGCCACCCTTTGTGCGGGTGTCCGCTCCCCAGGCTCCGAAAGCCTTGCCAGCCCTTGTGATCGGGTGGCACCGCCCACCAGGCGTGTGAAAGAAGAAGAAAGAAGAAAAACCCGGACCGGGCCGCCTGGCCACCCTTTGTGCGGGTGTCCGCTCCCCAGGCTCCGAAAGCCTTGCCAGCCCTTGTGATCGGGTGGCACCGCCCACCAGGCGTGTGAAAGAAAGAAGAAAAGAAGAAAAAGCCCGGACCGGGCCGCCTGGCCACCCTTTGTGCGGGTGTCCGCTCCCCAGGCTCCGAAAGCCTTGCCAGCCCTTGTGATCGGGTGGCACCGCCCACCAGGCGTGTGAAAGAAAGAGAAAGAAGAAAAAACCCGGACCGGGCCGCCTGGCCACCCTTTGTGCGGGTGTCCGCTCCCCAGGCTCCGAAAGCCCTGCCAGCCCTTGTGATCGGGTGGCACCGCCCACCAGGCGTGTGAAAGAAAGAAGAAAAGAAGAAAAAGCCCGGACCGGGCCGCCTGGCCACCCTTTGTGCGGGTGTCCGCTCCCCAGGCTCCGAAAGCCTTGCCAGCCCTTGTGATCGGGTGGCACCGCCCACCAGGCGTGTGAAAGAAAGAAGAAAAGAAGAAAAAACCCGGACCGGGCCGCCTGGCCACCCTTTGTGCGGGTGTCCGCTCCCCAGGCTCCGAAAGCCTTGCCAGCCCTTGTGATCGGGTGGCACCGCCCACCAGGCGTGTGAAAGAAGGAAGAAAAAACCCGGACCGGGCCGCCTGGCCACCCTTTGTGCGGGTGTCCGCTCCCCAGGCTCCGAAAGCCTTGCCAGCCCTTGTGATCGGGTGGCACCGCCCACCAGGCGTGTGAAAGAAGGAAGAAAAAACCCGGACCGGGCCGCCTGGCCACCCTTTGTGCGGGTGTCTGCTCCCCAGGCTCCGAAAGCCCTGAGAGCGATTGTGATCGGGTGGCACCGCCCACCAGGCGTGTGAAAGAAAGAAGAAAAGAAGAAAAAGCCCAGACTGGGCCACCCTTTGTGCGGGTGTCCGCTCCCCAGGCTCCGAAAGCCTTGCCAGCCCTTGTGATCGGGTGGGACCGCCCACCAGGCGTGTGAAAGAAAGAAGAAAAGAAGAAAAAACCCAGACCGGGCCGCCTGGCCACCCTTTGTGCGGGTGTCCGCTCCCCAGGCTCCGAAAGCCTTGCCAGCCCTTGTGATCGGGTGGCACCGCCCACCAGGCGTGTGAAAGAAAGAAGAAAAGAAGAAAAAACCCGGACCGGGCCGCCTGGCCACCCTTTGTGCGGGTGTCCGCTCCCCAGGCTCCGAAAGCCTTGCCAGCCCTTGTGATCGGGTGGCACCGCCCACCAGGCGTGTGAAAGAAAGAAGAAAAAACCCGGACCGGGCCGCCTGGCCACCCTTTGTGCGGGTGTCCGCTCCCCAGGCTCCGAAAGCCTTGCCAGCCCTTGTGATCGGGTGGCACCGCCCACCAGGCGTGTGAAAGAAGGAAGAAAAAACCCGGACCGGGCCGCCTGGCCACCCTTTGTGCGGGTGTCCGCTCCCCAGGCTCCGAAAGCCTTGCCAGCCCTTGTGATCGGGTGGCACCGCCCACCAGGCGTGTGAAAGAAGGAAGAAAAAACCCGGACCGGGCCGCCTGGCCACCCTAACATTAACAGTGCAGTGAATCCTGCTTGTGCCGTGATATTCAGGACTGCAAACCGAGCAGCATCACTGACTTTCAGCCTGTTGTGTTTGTGAATATATGACTGACTTTAATTATCCATAAAATCATCACATTCTCTGTAAGATTAAGGTCGACTATTGAACGGCGTATATTTAAAAGTAAAGGCTTTAAAACCAAGTTATTTGTACACATCACTAATGTCTCATAACTCTGCTGACATGTGGCCAACAGTCATGTTTTAATGTTCTTCATTATTAAACATTCGCACATAAATAAGTGACATCATATTCAGTAAACTTACTTTTGAAAGTTTACTCTTCGGCTGCTCCGCTTCTGCCCGCTGCTGTATTTTTCGGCAAAATTATCCACACCCACCACCGCGCTATGAATTGTGGGATATATGGGACCACGAAGTGTACAGCGGACCACACTTCAAATTTGGGGAAATCGACGGCGCATTTGGAGTACACTTCAAATTGGGACAGCCGTCACGTCGCTGTGACGTAATAGGTTTCAAAATGCGTACTCAGGAGCGTGCGGTCGCTGGATTGGGACACAGCCAAGGTCTGTAGCTGTGTCAGAGCAAGCTTGTGTGAGCCAGCGGTGATATCTGTACCTTTAAAATACTCATGTGTCATTCTCCTGCTAGCAGTGGAGGAGACTTCTGCTGAGGAAGAGGCCCTGCTGTCCTGCCGTCTTACTGGTGCCATTGAGGGATCAGCGGCTGCTATATATTCTTCTCGACCTCGAGTATTTGGACTGAAGGACTCACAGACACGTTTTATATTTAGCTCTATACATTTTAAAAAGATTTTTAAAAAATATTTTCTTATTCACAAAGGCTGTATGGAGACATTTTGGTTATTGCCACAGACGCTTTCTCTTACTACGGATGGAGGATGTTGCGGTTTTACAACCCATGGACTGAGAAAGGACTCAATAAGTAATGTGTTTAATACTGGAATATGTGAACATAAGTGAGTCTCAATTGAGTGAAGTGTTGGTAACTGATGCCAATATTTTTCTTCTTTCTCCCTGTTTAAATCCCATTCATATAAGGGACCCTAATTTTATCCTGCTACAAACATATTCACCCAGTGTTATTTAAGTTTCCTGTAAATTACACATGTAAAGCGGATGCGAGAGAGGCTGTGATGAAGTCCTGGAGTTTTTAACGATGTACGTGCTCCAGTCCAGAAATTTGTATTATATGTTGGACACAGGTGGTAAAGTGCTGTCACACCCTGAATAAATTGTCCTCTGTTCTTTGGTAAGCTGACATATTTGTTACATAATCATATGGTTTATCAGAGGGGAAGTGCGAGTTTTAGAATACTGGAGCCTAAGGTTAGGTGCAATAATATTCAACCGTAATATTAGCTTTTAACTAGGTCCTGTCAGTTAGCTGGTGTTGTGTCAAAAAGTCATATCTGCCATAAACTCATTTTCGGTATTTGTCAAAAACCAGTTGATCATATTTAAACTGCTATAGACAACTTTTTGGTCTACAGCACTTTACAGGAAGGGCCAGAGTCTTCTCTATTTTTTGAGGCGACTGAGGTCCTTCAACATATGCCAGAAAATGCTGAGGATTTTCTATGAGTCTGTTGTGGCCAGTGCGATCCTCTATGCTGTTGCATGCTGGGGGAGCAGGCTGAGGGTCGCAGATGCCAACAGACTTAATAAACTGATCCGTAAGGCCAGCAATGTTGTGGGGATGGAGCTGGACTCCCTCAAGGTGGTGTCGGAGAGGCGGATGCTGTCCAAGATAAAGACAATGTTGGATAACACCTCCCACCCACTCCATGACATGTTGGTCAGTCACAGGAGCTCGTTCAGTGAGAGACTGAGATTACCGAAAAGCACCACTGAACGACACAGGAAATCATTCCTGCCTGTGGCCATCTCCCTGTACAACGCATCCACTTAACACACTGTTTGCTGCTACAGCTACACATGTTTCTTTTCCAAATATTTATTTATTTATAAGTGTATATATATGTATATATTGTACTATTCTTAGTTAGCGTATTGTCTGTCTTGTCTTAATGTTGGTTTAAAATGGAGCACTGTAACAAAAAATAATTTCCCCCAGGGATCAATAAAGTATTCTGATTCTGATTCTGATTATAATATGTGAAACATGTCATATGTATCCCTCATGAGTGATATTGAGTCATCTTGTGCCACAAACAACATTCCTGTCACAAGGTAGAAGCTGCAATCACTTTTTGGCAGTGATTTTTACTTCGTATTTATTCATTTGACATTAAAATTACTTTTTTAAAGAGTAATCTGGCCAAGAGGACAGCAGAAATTGCAACAAATATAATAATAGTTCTCTAAACATATTTTAAGTGTCCCAAAAGGACTGGGTTGGTTTTGATATAGTTACAATAACACAGAGTTATAAATATACTTGGAAAAATGGGTCATTATTAAATTTGATATATACCCTTTTGTAAATCATGTTCACTAAAGTCTATTTACCAATATAAGTAAAGACATTGGAAATCAGTTTTTGTCAGACGATCACTTTTTGGCGCAACACCGGAGGTAAAACAGGTATGATCCTTCATATCTGGAGTGTGAAGGTGCAGACAAAAATTCAGATATCTCTGGGATGTTTAAGAGTTTAGAATTTCTCTGGTTCATTAGCTTTATTTATCGTTGCCCTGTACCTGTGCATGTGCAATGACAATAAAGTTGAATTCTATTCTATTTTATACAGATAATTCAGTAATCACTCAAGATTAGTTCACTAGTACTCCTGAATTCAAAGAAATAGTCAGGGTATTTGGCGCTGTGCTTTCCCACAGGCGAACTCAGGTGAAATGAAAGAAGTATTGGATGCCCTCCTCCTCTGGCACAATGATAACTCACAAAAGCTCCTTGGAGTAAGGAGATCAGGTTCAGAAGTGGTTCTTTCTAAGAACGTATATCTGTATTTATAAATGACATACTAAGGATGAGTAATGCTTAAATAATGAGGAAATTAAGCAGTGACCAATGACACAGTTAACAATGTGTCATTTTTATCCACTATTCTATGTTTATTTATGAGTACAAGATCCTTTTTTTCTATCAAATAACCTAAAAAAATGACTGACTGCACCTTTAAAAATACTAACTTAAATAAACCAAGATAACCCAGCAGTCCATAGGAAATAATGTGTGCACTATGTCACTAAATTTATTGTCACTGCAAATGTAAAAGTAAACATAAATGAACCACAGAGGAAATGACATGACTTTGAGGACAGATGTGATCAGGTGGAAAGTGCAGAAAGCTGACTGATGTCGATCTGTGGCTGCATTAAATGTTGGCCTGTCCTGTATTAGGCATTCAGGATTTTCTTTTATGGCCATTTAGCTCTTATGGCATGAACTTGCTCAGTGCATTATTATTGGCTTTTCTACAGTCTGATATTTGTTTAATAATTGATTGATACAGTGCATCAAATAAGTTGATAAATAAGATGTTAAAAACTTCATCATCATATCAAACATGATATGCATTCTAATTGTAACCAGAACAGGAGGCGAGAGCAGAGAACAAGAGTGCAGCAGTTTAGTGAAAGGAACAGGAAAGGTGAAGAAGAGGTGAGCATCCAAAAGACGAGCAAGAGGACAGTTTCAAAGGAGACATCACGGTACAATAAAAGCACAAGCTGTAAGAGCAGAGATTCATTCATATGTTTACTATTTTTTTCTTTAGGTTTTACTCCCACTGCTTACAATAAATCAAATATATAGTACAAACAAGAAAAACTCAAATTGCATTGTTGTTCAGTATAGCTCTGTGACTTCAACCTTTAGCTAACGTATAATGTTTGACATTTTATATAAATGTGACTATAAAATATAGTCAATAATATTAAAAAGGTGCTGTTACTGAGTGAAACTTCCAAAGATTTCAGGTCTGGATTTATCCCCAGTGTTTTAAGATCCTAGCAGCGCTCGTATTTATGGCCACATTTTTAAAAGAGACGAGCTTTCTGGGTGCTGACTCAGAGGGACCACTTTAGTTCATTGAAACTTTAATGCCAGTTTAAGACAATAAACTGGACACGTTTCGAATCAAATTGATAATAACAGAGCTATGCTGGACATAAGCAACTGTGTTAGTGTGATGCCCTGCATATTTGAAGGATTGCAATAAACTTCTGTTCTTACTGAATCTGTAACATTGCCTTGATCTGCCTACATCATTTTTTTAAATAGTTTATGTTGTTAAATGAGTTTTGTGTCACTGTGCACAGAGAAAAACTCACCTGATGTAGTGGTAATGCGTTATTCACCACTAGATGGAAACAACCTGGCACAGGTATTTTCTCTAAATTTCACACGGAAAAGCATTGGTGGGAATTTTTGTTTACATAGTAAGCAAAAGAAAAAATGTCTTGAGGTCTTTCCAGTGTTTTCAAAATTGTGTTTTTCAGATACACGTCAAAATTTCATACAGACAAACACACACACAAAACAACAAAATATGTCAAATTACATGCACGTCTCATTCATTTTTTGAGAATTTCACCACTTTTAGATTTCATGGAAAATAACTTGTGTTATTCATGACATGATATCATTTAAAATAACTTTGTCAGGCCAGTGAATAGCTGCCACATAAGTATAAATCTAAATCATGCAAGTGTAATATAGAAAAAAACCACAAACAGTTGTGCTGTTTGTTCATAATAAATGGGTAGGGGTGTATAGTCAGTAAAAGCCACCAAGGCTCTGCCGAGCTTCAAACCACCTCTGCCACAGACAGAAGCATCAAAAATGTGCGCTGGGAGCTTCATGGCATGATTTCTACAGCCACACAAATCTATATGTATGTGGCCAAGAACCTTAGTCCATGTAGGGTATCTTAACACAGTTTACTTGTGTCAGTTAGGTCAGCTAGTGGGATGGCAGAGAGGGCAGCCTTTACATTATTTTATTGTAGAGTGACAGGAACTGCCTATGAGCTTCTAATCAGGCGGAAATATTGACAGAAGGAAATATTTCAAAATAAAAAAAAAATAATAATAATTTTTTAAATTTCAAAGTAAATACATTGATGAAAATCAAAGAAGAGAAAATGTATGTGATGTTCCATTTTCCTGAGAACTGATTGGCTGTGATGACTCCTTCAAGTACTACATGCTACTTTGTCCTGCTAGTTAAGCCTGCTGTCTGTTCTCAGGCCTCCTCCTGTTTCACTGGCATAAATCCATCACCAGAGGGCTCCACTGACCTGCATGTTGACATCAGAGCAAACCTCTGTGTCATGTGACCTGGCTGGAGTTGCAAAGCTGGACTCAGACCTGAACCAGGCAAGTTCAAAGACAGTTGTGGTAGAGAGAGCAGGGAGTATAGTAGAGCACTGGAAGGATGAGGTGGAAACAAGAAGCGTGTAGATTCAGTGGATTTGGCATCCTCCATCTGTCTCCATGCTCTCTTTACTGGCCTTCTAAAAATCACTTCTAAAAACTTCTCCTGTAGCTGTGTAGCTGCTTTTGTTTAAATGTTTAGGATAGCATTTAGAATTTAACTTTACTGTCATTACACATGTCTAAATACAGGGTAACGAAATACAGTTTGCATCTTATCAGTAAGTGTAATAAGAGCAAATATACAGATGTACTACATATATACAGATGTGTCGGTGTGAGGTAAACAGATCTACAGAGTGCTATGAATATATCTACAGCAGTGGAAGCATAGCTCTCTGAACAGACTACAATAGTGAACAGTGTAGGTTGACAGCTGTGGGGAAGAAGCTGTTCCTAAACCTGCTGATTTTAGTCTGAAGGCTCCTGTAGCGCCTTCTGGAGGGAGGGGAGGAGCTGGAGGCAGGATGAGAGGAGTCCCCGAGAATGATGCGTGCTTGGCATAGACATCTCTTCTTGTGGACATCTTCAATGGCAGGAAGTGGAGTCCACTGTGTCATGGCAGGAAGTGGAGTCCACTGCAGCGGGTGGTGAAAGCCTGGGCGGCTTTCACCACCCGCTGCAGTGCCTTGCGGTCAGCAGCAGAACAGTTCCCATACCACACTGTGACATAGTTGGTCAGGATGCTCTCTATCACACAGCGGTAGAAGTTAACCAGTATGTCAGTAGACAGGTGGTTCTTCTTCAGTATCGTAAAGAAAAAAAGGCGCTGATGGGCCTTCTTGACCAGGCTTGGAGGTGTTAGTTGACCAGGACAGATTCTCAGAGATGTGGGTCCCCTAGAATTTGAAGCTGGAGACCCGTTCAACAGCTATGTCATTTATGTAGATGGGGATATGGGTGTCTGTCTTCTCCCTCCTGAAGTCCACAATGAGCTCTTTGGTTTTGCTGGTAATCAGGAGCAGGTTATTGTCAGACCACACAGCTAGGTGCTTTACCTCTTCCCTGTAGCCAGTCTCATCGTTGTCACTGATGAGACAGTCACCGTGGTGTCATCTGCAGACTTGATGATGGAGTTGGATCCATACCCAGGTCTGCAGTCATAGAGGAACGGGCTCAGCACACAGCCCTGTGAAGTGCCAGTGTTGAGTGTGATGGTGGTAGAGCAGTTATGGCCTGACCTAACATGCTGGGGTCTGGTGGTCAGAAAGTCCATGATCCAGATACAGATGGAGTTGCTGAGTCTAAGAGCCACAAGTTTGGTGATCAGCTTGGAGGGAATAACTGTACTGAATGCTGAGCTAAAGTAAACAAACAGCATTCTTACATAAGTATTGCATAAATATATGAGTACATGTTGCAAGAAACTACATTCCCAGATCACATCCAGTGTGTGTTGGAAAATTTGCAACGATTCTACAAAAATGTTCCATGTGGTGTTTTTTTTTTTTTGTTTGTTTGTTTTCCCCTACTGGTGATGATCCAGTGGGCTCCAGTCACTACAGGCTACCTTGTGGTGCCACAAAATGGACTGCAAAAAAACTTGTGCGTCCATGACTGATCTTGCTGCTACCACTACAATTCACTTCTGTATGAATTGATCTTTTCATGACTGTTCACTTTGGACAAGCAGGAAACAGAGGTGATGCTGACTTGTGGCTTCGCAGGGTGATTCCCTTTAACAACAAGAGCATGCACACAGTTTGTTTTAGGCCACCATGAATAGCTCACATTGTAAATCACAATGAGCCAGTATATGATACTGTAGCTTCCACTCACTGTGACAGGATGGCTCGTAGGAGGTGATTACACTCTGCTTCATTGGGTTCCAGTTCAAATTAAGGGACAACACATGGAAAGACAGAAACTGGGAACAAATGTTTGAAAAATATTTACTGTTAGAAAACATTCAGTGAACAATATCGATTTTTCTGTTTGGCAAACTTCAAATCTGAGTCTCCAAAAGCCAGTCAGACAATAGAGTTGGTATAAACAGAGAGAGGAGATGATGCTTTTTTTAGACAAAGGAAGGGAAATATTTAGATTCACTTAAAAGGATAATTCTCTCGCTTTTTTTTAAGCACTTTCCACTTTCGCTTTCTTGCCATTAAGCTATAATTAGCTTTAATTTCACTTAAAATACATGAACACAGAAAAGTAAGAGTGTGATTCTGGCGAAAGATAAAAACTAAAATGTAGCATTTTGAAAGGTCCCTGCTCACTGACCCCTCTGTCTCTTTTCTTAACTGCTGTATATGTGCTGGATTATTTGGACTACATTGCATTGTACAGTTAGACTATGATTGTATCTGTGGGGCTTAAAACAATGACATTTGTTCACACACTCACAGTGGATTCATTTTCAAAGATCAGGGAGCACTTCTTTAGGGCTGGTCTGGAGACATTAAATGGCTCTAGGTGACAGAAAGCGCTGTAAGGACTGAGAAAAAACAGTATTAATTTGGTGCACATTATGACAGCTGGGATTTGTGTATATTATGTGTTGAGGTTTTCTCTTTGTGACTGAGGTCCTTACTGGCGGTGAGATTTGTATTGAACATGCAGTCCAGAGTGATCAGACACATATGTGCTGTTCCACAAACGGGATGTTTTTATTGTAGTCACTGTAGCAAGTGAGATCGGTGAGAAATAAACCAGGAGAGATGGAAGGAAAAGATCAAACAACAGATCCTAAAGTCAATGATACAATCTGAATGACGAGAACGAAAGGCTAGCTGTGTGGAAGGCTGAGATACTTGTCATTTCTGAAGACGAGCAGCAGAGACAGTTCACAGAATATTTTCCCAAAGGTTTTGGAGATCATCACGATGCTTTCTGGCAGAACTGAGAGCAGCCTTTGTTCCTTTTGCTCAGCAGGGTTTTCTATCTTACAGTGTGATTTAGCAGGTGGGGGAACCTAAAATCAGCTGCAGTGGCTCTTGTAGATTTACACAACTGAAATCAATAATATGTAAGCAGACACCCAGCTTTATCTGTCCACTAAACCTGATTCTACTCTTCCCCCATCCTCCCTTACCCTCTGTTTAGCTGAACTAAATTCATGGTTCTCTTCTAATTTTCTCAAACTCAATAGTAATAAATCCGAGCTCCTTTTGGTAGGCACTAAATCAACATTATCCAGAACCAACAGTTTCTCTATTGCTATCGATAACTCACCGGTCTTCATTTCTTCCTCTGTGAAAAGTTTGGGTGTCATCCTCAACAGTACTTTATCTTTCAATTCACACATTAATAATGTTACTCGGTCTGCATATTATCAATTGCGCAACATTAATTGTCTCCGTCCTTTTCTCACCCCACATGCCACTGCCATTCTTGTCTATAGCCTTGTTACTTCCCGGATTGACTATTGTAATTCACTTCTTTTTGGTCTTACTCAAAAATCCATCCACAAGCTCCAACGCATCCAGAACTCTGCTGCCCGTATCATCACCAGGACCCCTTCTGTCCACCACATCACTCCTGCCTTGCAGCAGCTTCATTGCCTCCCGGTCAAATATCGCATCAATTTCAAAATACTCTTGCACACATTTAAGGCTATTCATCATCTCTCTCCTCCATATCTCTCTGATCTGGTTAAGATTACCGCCCCATCTCGTTGTCTCAGATCTTCTTCTTCCCTTTCACTCTCCGTCCCTTCCCCCCGTCTTGCAACCATGGGGAGCAGGGCTTTCAGCTGCTCTGCTCCACGACTCTGGAATTCCCTACCTCCTGATTTAAGAAATATCTCTTCCTTCTCACTCTTTAAGCCCAAGCTCAAAACCCACTTGTACAAAATAGCTTATCCCACATAACCTCTCCACTCTGCTATTTTATTTGTTTATGTCTTATGCTTTTATGATTCTGTAAACTGCTTGCTTTTATGTTGCTTTTATGTTGCTTTTATTCTACTATGTACAGTGACCTTGAGTGTTTTGAAAGGTGCTTTCAAATAAAATGTATTATTATTATTATTATTATTATATTTCATGAGCTGTCCTGGCTGATTTCCACCCTCTACACCAGGGGTGGGCAATTAATTTTTACAAGGGGCAACATGAGAAACCCGAGTTGCGTCAGAGGGCCACATCAACGACATCTTGAACCCAAGTCTGCTTAACTTTCTTAAATTGTAAAATTCACTAAATTATATATTACGAATAGCTGGTACTGGTAATCAGAAGAATAAAACAAAAATAAAATAATGTAAATATTTATATTGGGCTATGCTATGTGAAATTGTGGCGCATATTCCAAATAAAACAAAAACAACCACCGAATCAATGTCATTTTATTTTAACATGTTTAACTCAACAAACAACAAGTTTATAGAAATGCAACAATACAATGACTTGTGTCATGTTTTCCTCCTTTTCAGTGAGAATAATCCAGCCTGTTTTGGTTTTGAAGAAGGGCATTGAAATCTGGCTGAATGTCTGAGGTGGCTATGCGAAGAACAGCTGAGAGGTGGTCATCAGTGACAGAGGACCTGTGTTTGGATTTGTTGAACTTCATCACCGAGAATGTCTGTTCACATACATAGGTAGATCCAAAGAGGACTAGAATCCTCTGAGCATGATTCCTCAGGTGTGGAAAGTTTTCTTCTTTGAGGGAGGAATAAAGGTCCAGCAGTGAGACTGACCTGAAGTGCTCTGCCAGAAGTGTGTCAGACTGCAAGTCAATGAGTTCCATCTGAACATCACTTGAAGCATTATCCACACTGCAGGTGAAGGGAGAAGAAACCATGTCCATTTCATTTTCAAGAGCTTTGAAATCTTGAAATCGCCTTGAAAACTCTGCATGCAGTACTTCTAACATGGCTGAGTACTTGTGGAGGTGATTGGCATTTGGAATAGCCTCCTTTAGTGTTGGCAAGTGGGTCAGAAAGTTGTCCTTCACTTGGCTTGAGATAAGCTGCAACTTCCTCATGAAAGCCTTTACTGCACTGTACATCTCATGCACAAAAAGTCCCCTGCACTGCAGTTTGACATTTAGTTGGTTCATTAGTGCAGTCACATCCGCAGCAAATCCGAGGTCTGCCACCCAATCTTCATCTGAAAGCTCTGGGACGGCATGTCCTTTCTTCACACAGAAATCCTGAATCTGTTCTCTCAGATCCCCTTGCTTAGGCTGAGCCACCCGACAGAGCAGTGGTAGCTGATGTCACCATGTTCCATCTCATTTTCCTCCAAAAGAGCAATAAATTGTCTATGATTTAATGCTCTTGCTCTGATGAAGATAACTGTTTTAGTTACAACATCAACAACGTGGTCCATCTTTAACACTATCTTACACAACACTTCCTGATGTATAATTCCTGCACAGGATTAATTTTTGTCACTTTATCCTACATTCTCTTTAAAAGTCCTACATTTTTCCCAGTCAGATTTGGACAACCATCTGTTGTTACACCTGCCAGATTGTCCCATTTCAGTCCTAATTTGTCCAAACATGCATTTACCTCTATGAATAAGTCATTGCCGGTTGTTGTTCCTTTCATTGACTGCATGGCAGCCAGCTCCTCCGTGACTTGAAAGTCTGCAGTTATTCCACGTAAGAAGATGAGAAGCTGGGCGGTATCAAAATATTAATTCTAAAAATAAATCTTAGTTTGTTTTACAGAAGAACAGACAAAACTGACTAACCTTTGTCAATATCAAATAAACTGAGAACTAAAAGGAAATTCTCAATCTCTCCTTGTTGTATAGCTTAGCTTTTCAAACAGTTTTAACAGTTACTTTAGTCTGACAAAACCGAATGACGAATTAGCGCTTTCAGTCAGAGATTGAGCATGCACCGGTTTATTGTATTTCCAGACTTGCTTTCGGCACAATTTACAGTGCGCGCTACTCTGTTTTTTGTCAGACTTGAAATAGCCGAAATACCTTCACACTACGGAACTTCTATGCCTCTTCCGTTTGACAATCTCTCCGGCATTGGAACCATCATCTATTTTCTCTTCGGTAACCTTCGGTCACGCTCTCGGTTGATTTTTCTCTAGTCGGCACACTCATTTCCTCCATTACCTGGGCGGCACGGCGGCTGGCTGCTTCCCAAACAAATACACATGTGCGGCTTGGCATTTGTGCTGTATGTAACAAGTTACGTGACGCTGCGGCTGTGATCGGTTTGCCTCTGTGCTACTTAATTTGGATTGGCTGTTCTTCTTTTTTTTTTTAAGTGGACAAGAGCGGTGAGGCCTATCGCAATAGTTTAATTCTTCTATCGAGAAAAAGTTATTTTGCAATTATCGTTATCGTTCTATCGCCCAGCTCTAGTTTCTACCCAATAAACATTACACAGACCCACTATATGCTTCACATAGTCAGACTCAGGGAGCATCTCGCCACACATTCTTTCTCTCTCTCCTTTTTATTTACAAACAAGTGATGTATTCTCTCCACCTGTCTAAGCGACACACACAGCTACACCCCTAGTTATACACACACATCTATGGGCGCACTAAGGTTTGTTACATGGAATGTAAGTGGAGCTGGCTCCTGAGAAAAGAGGTTAAAAATATTTAACCAACTCAAAAAACTACAGGCAGATGTTGTCGTTTTACAGGAGACCCACAGACCACTTAGAGGTTCGAATGAACTTAAAACACCTGAGTTTCCTAATGTGTTCTCAGCTTGTTATAATTCTAGACAAAAGGGAGTAGTGTGTTAATGATTTTTAATACATAAAAATATTAATTTCACAGTACACGATACAGTTACAGATCCAGAGGGCAGATTCTTTTTTTTGTGATCAACATTTTATTGATTTAAAACGGGGTTGGGGGGGGGGGGTACAGACATATACAGCACAACTGTAAACTGCAGTAGCAAAGCAAACATTAGCAAACAAGGCATAGGGACAGCAAAGAAAAGACACAAAAACACAAAGTTAAAACCAATTATTGCCTCTTCCAGGAGATAACTCTGGATGAGAAGATTTTCCAAGCATCAACAGTCGTGGGTCGAGCTTTATTTAATTTTGCTGTGGTATGTTCAAAACCAATAACACGGATAAGACATCGTCTCCAGAATGATTCCATACAAATGTCAGGACAGAACCATTGCTTTGTAATAGTCTTCTTTGCGGATGTAAATCCAGCGAACAACATTTTGCATTGCATTTGTTTTAAGGAGATTTCAGAGGTATCATTAAGGAGACAAAGACCAGGATTGGGAACATAAAAAACTTCCAGTACCTCAGATAACACAGAGTTCACAAAGACCCAAAAATCGGATACCACAGGACAGTCCCAAAACATGTGCAAAAACGTGCCAGGTGATGAATCATTGCAGATGTGACAGTAATACGTAGCCTGTAGTTTCATCTGGAACCTCCTATAGGGCGTAATGTATGTTCTGTGTATGGTTTTGAAATGAATTAATTGATGCGCCAGGTTCTTAGAAGTCAAACTCAGATTAGACCACACTGTATCCCAGTCTATATTAACCTGTAGTTCTCCCAGTTCCCTGACCCAAATAGATTCAATGGGCAGGGACTTCATACCATGTTCAGCTAATTTGTTGTAGATTTTGGAAACAGAGGGTCTGCCAGATTTAGGCAGGATCCAGTCCAACATGGGATGAGAGGGAAGAGGAGAGTCCCAGGGGACACCGTATGCTTTTAAAGCTGATCTGAGCTGCAGATATACAAAGTAAGAAGATGCAGGAAGAGAAAAACGTGTCCTTAAGTCCTGAAATGAGCAAAGGCCTTGGGCGTTGAATAGATCATCAAAAAGGTTTATCCCGAGTGAGAACCAAGAGGGTTGAACAAATGGTCGGCTGCCACATAGTAATTTTAAATTATGCCAGAGTGGTGAGCTTTTACAAAATTTAACTGGAGCACCCAGCCGCCGTTCTGTCTTCCTCCATACCTGTATAGAGTTGGCAATAATAGGTCCAAATTCGTTGTTGTTGTAGAGCGTATTGGCGGGAACATTAGCAAACAGAAGATCTTGTAGTCTATGCGGTGCTGCCTTGGCGGATTCGATCATTTTCCACGCAGTAGTAGTCTCTGGGTTGACCCACGTACTAAGCGCCCTGATTTGGAATGACCAGTAATAAAACTCAAAGTTTGGTACTGCCAGGCCACCAAACAATTTGGGCCGCTGCAATGTTGACAAACGTATCCTAGGCCTTTTGCCATTCCAAATAAATTTAGACACCGCAGAGTGTATGTCTTTAAAATAAGTTAGAGGAGGAGAGAGTGGCAACATAAAAAAAAGGAAATTAAGCCGTGGCAGTATGTTCATCTTTACTGTGTTGATTCTACCCTGAAGCGAAGTTTTTAAATTGTCCCATCTTTGAAAGTCGGATTTGATCTTATTTAGCATAGTAGTAAAATTCTCCTTGATTATCTTTGGAATACTATTATGAATTGAAATGCCCAGATAAGTAAAAGTGCTTTTGATCTGAACACAACCGGGTAAGGAAACTTTCGTAGCTTTATCGTTCAAAGGCATCAAAGCAGATTTCGACCAGTTTATTTTGTAGCCAGATAGAGAGCTGAAATGGTCAAAGTTTTTAATCAATGGATGGATGGACGTCTCATAGTTGTCCAAAAAAAGAATAATATCATCCGCATATAGAGATATGATATGATTATGACCACCAATTCTTATGGGAGAAATCGTGGACTGTCTAATGGCTTGTGCTAAGGGCTCTAGAGAGAGGCAGAACAGGAGAGGAGAGAGAGGGCAACCCTGCCTCGTTCCACGCTGCAGCGTGAAAGGGGGAGAGACCAGGTCCCCTGTTAAGACACTAGCAAGAGGTGAGTGATATAGTGTTTGAATCATAGCAACAAATTTCTGCTTAAACCCAAAGTGTTTTAATACCATCCACATATAGTCCCACTCTAGCCTATCAAAGGCTTTTTCTGCATCAAGTGAAAATACTGCACATGGATTTTGATAGCTGTTAGCGGCATCTATGATGTGCAACAGCCGTCTTATGTTATCAGATGCAAGCCGCCCTCGGATAAATCCTGTCTGGTCTGCATTGACCAAAACATGGATAACTCTTTCCAGGCGCAATGCGAGAGCTTTTGCAAATACTTTAAGATCAGTTTTGAGCAGAGATATCGGTCTGAAACTAGAGCACTCAAGAGGGTCCTTTCCCTTTTTTAAGAGAAGGGTAATAAGTGCTGTTTTCTGGTCTCTATGGAAAGACCCGTTCCGGATTGCAAAATTAAATGAGCCGAGCATGAGCGAGCCTATTGTATCCCAAAGTTCTAGAAATAGTTCTGGCGGAAGGCCATCCAGTCCAGGTGATTTACCTTTGTTAAGGTCTTTCAGCGCTCTATGCAGCTCATCTAGAGTTAATGGGGCCTCTAGCTCATCCTGATCTGCTTGTGGAATATGAGGTAGATCCAGATTCTCGAGAAAGCTATTACAGATAGTATCCTTAAAATTGATATCTGATTTATACAGATTTACAAAAAATGACGAGAAAGTGGTGTTAATGGACTGGGGATTTGTCGTAATTTTACCGTTTGCAGCTGTTATAGCTGGAATATGTGCCCTTGTTTCACATTCTTTAAGCATAAGTGCCAACAAATGACTAGGACGCTCTGATTCAAAATAGTACTTCTGTCTAGTTCTATGCAAGATGAACTCTGCTTTGGACAAGGTTATTGCATCATATTCTTCTTTTAGTGAAGCTAGGAGTGTAGACTGATCGTCTGACCGGCTTAGTTTTTGCAGATTCTGTAAAGATTCCACCTGATTTTCTAGATTGGACACCTGAGCACGTTTTGTTTTTGCCAACATGGAGGAGAATGAGATGGAAAAGCCACGAATGAAACATTTTGTAGTCTCCCATAAGACTTGTGGGTCGATATCCTCATTAGCGTTGATATCCAAAAAATCCTTCAGCTGGAGCTTAAGCAGGCTGAGAAAGGTAGAGTTTGTTAATAGGGACGTATTAAAGCGCCACCTGGGGGCCCTATTCTTTAAATTGGGCAGATCGACAGAGCATAACAAAGCTGAATGATCCGATATCAAGATTGGCTGAATAGAAATAGATGTATCACCTGAAACTAAGGAAGGACTAACAAAAACGTAGTCTATCCTAGAGAATGTCTTATGTCTATTAGAAAAGAATGTATAATCCCTAATGTCGAAATTCTGCATCCGCCAAAGGTTGATGAGATTAAGATCTTTTATAAGTGTATTCAACAGAGAAGATGAGAGATTAGCTACTGGATCTGGATGAGATTTATCTAAAACGGGGTTGACGACAGCATTGAAGTCTCCACCCAACACTATGGAATAATCATTGTATTCTAATAGTGTATTGGCAATATAAGTAAAAAAGTCCCTGTCTGGCTCATTTGGACAGTATACAGATACGAATACCAGTTTATGGTTTAAGATACTGCCACTTACAAGTGCCAGCCGGCCGTTTTCATCACTCGTGCTATACCTGGTAGTAAGGTCGAATTTTCTCTTCAGCAAGATACAGACACCCTTGGTTTTATTTGGGGCAGAGGACGAAGCTAGTAGTTTGTAGTGTTTGTTTTGAAAACGTACCACATCACCTTGTTTCAGATGTGTTTCTTGGATTAAAGCAATGTCAGCGTTTTTACGGTATAGGTACTCAAGGACACGTGTCCGCTTAATAGCGGAGTTAAGACCATTAACGTTAAGTGACAGAATAATCAATGGTAGCATCGGTACGGCAAGTGTCCAAGAATGGTCCCAATGTGAAGATAGCAAGAGAGGAACGTCAGTGTGTAGTAAAATACAAGGCCACCATACCCCTGCCAGGTACTGCAATGTTTCACTAATGCTACTGGAATTATAACTTTGCATAGAGATATGTCTGCAAGGGAGGGGACAGGGGAGGAAAAAACTATATACAAAAACTGGTGCAGACCGCACAGAGCTCCCTCCATAGGTCTGCTAAAACACAAACTTCTGATTGATTCGTAACCGGTCCTTCCACTCCAACACAAAAAACTTGAGGGTCAGACGTGCACACATAGTCAACGGAAATTAAGTGGGTAAGTATATCCCACACCCTAGAGCATCATGCTCTAGTGTTGTTTTTATGCCACTGGTACCAGTACATTGCACAAAGTGGAATAATGAAGGAGAAGGAGGACTACCGTATTTTCACGACCATAAGACGCACTGTACTAAAAGGCGCAGTCTCAGTTATGTGTGCCATTACTGTATTTAACACACACATAAGGCGCACTGGATCATAGGGCGCATACAAGTACCGTATGCGTATTTAAAAATAAAGCGGGAGCAAACCTGAGTTCGGTACCTTACTCACATTTTTATTACCAGTAATCGTCATCATCAAGAACACACAAGCATACAAGTGTGCATATTTAAAAATAAAGCAGGAGCAAAACAAAGTTTGGTACTCACATTTTTATCATCAATCAAACCCATCGAAGTCCTCATCCTCTGTGTCTGAATTGAACAGCTGCGCTAAATCTCCATCAAACATGCCAGGTTCACTTTCTTCACTGTCAGAGTCACTTTCCATGCCGTGCGGCTCCTCGGAAATGATGCCGGCTTTTGCGAAAGCTCGAACAACAGTGCCAGCAGACATGTTAGCCCAAGCATCTACAATCCATTGGCAAATTGTGGCGTAACTCGCCCGGCGCTGCCTTCCACTCTTGGTGAAACTGTGGTCTCCATCGGTCATCCATCGCTCCCAGGCCGCTCGCAGCCTTACTTTGAACGGGCGGTTCACACCGATGTCCAGCGGTTGGAGTTCCTTTGTCAGGCCTCCCGGAATGACAGCAAGCTCACAGTTCATTTGTTTCACTAGTTTTTTCACATCGGCTGTGAGATGGGCACGCATAGAGTCACAGATTAAGAGCGATGGTGATGCGTGGAAAAAACCACCTGGTCTCCTTACATACACCTCCCTCAGCCACTCTTTCATCATTTCCTCATCCATCCAGCCCTTTTCATTTGCCTTAATGATGATTCCTGCTGGAAACTTCTCTTTAGGCAAAGTCTTTCGCTTAAAAATCACCATAGGCGGCAGTTTCTGTCCATTAGCATGGCAGCCAAGCACAACAGTAAAAGAAGACTTTTCATACCCCGTTGTGCGTATCGCTACCGTGCTGGTCCCCTTCTTCTCCACAGTGTGACTCACCGGGATGTCAAAAGTGAGCGGGACCTCGTCCATGTTTGTGATGTGGCTGGGCTGGATGTTTTTGTCGCCGATGTGTTTGCTGCAGTAGGAGTGGAAGATGGCCAGCTTTTCCTTATAATCCGCTGGAAGTTGCTGCGCTACCGTAGTCCTGGTCCAGATGGAAAAATGGCACCGTTTCATAAAACGAAAGCACCAAGACGGACCTCCAAATACGGTACCTCCAAATTCACCACAGATAAGTCTGCCCCAGGGCAGCTGTGGCTACAACTGTAGTGTTGTGATATTTTGATACCATAGTAGCATTTACAGGATATTGTTTTATTGTGATATTATACAGAAAAGAGTTACTCAATAAGGCCCATTTAATAGTTGTTTTTCTCTTTCTCTGTGACCCAAGAATTAATGTGTAAGACTCACAAGCTGGTACCAGAAGGTCGAAAACACCACAGAGATGAGACCACTTCCTTACTCCCATCCTCCCTTTTTCTTTATCTCCTGGAAAAGGCTCGTTAAAGGCTAGGTGGTTCGTTTCAGAAATCACTAATGAAAGAACTCTGTATTTTATGTCTAGGAGTGTATTTTGCTGGGATGATCATAAATTATAGCTGAACTGATAAACTACACAAGGGATACTTTGCTCAGAAGGCAGGAAGACGTTTCCTTATTTAGTCTGTACCGGTTTGAACTGGGAAAGCTGACACACGAACCTTTTTTTCTCTATATAAACTGCTGTGTATCAAATAAACCTTTGAGTCGATTTGGGAAGACAACCTGAAGCAGTCTGTGTTTCCTTGTTCTCCCAAGCTGCTCCCGACGTCGTAACTAACCCAGCTGAACGGCATACCTGAGTGTTACTTTAAATAATTAGGAATCTTAGAAGGAAAGGACAGAACTCTGCTTATCGCTCACGCCACGGAGGAAACCCGGGACGGCATTTTCCTTCAATTTTGGTGTCAGAAGTGGGATGACTGACAGAAGGTAAATATGCGTCTTTCATATTTATATAAAGACCGTATTATGCCTCTCTCAGTGATCGATCCATAAAGAAACGGGATATGCTGACGAAGTTTCACTTAGTGATCCAGAGAGATACACTGACGACTTCCTCAGTCCCCGAATAAAGTAAATTAACCCTTGTGTGGTGTTGGTGGACACAGGAAGTTGCCTGTTGTCTTGAAACGTACGTTAAAAAGTGAGAAGTTGCTCACTCAGAAAAAGTGACACAGGAAGTTGCCTGTTGTCTTGAATATTTCTCGTTAAGTGAGAAGTTGCTCACCAAAAAGTGACACAGGAAGTTGCCTGTTGTCTTGAAACGCACGTTAAAAAGTGAGAAGTTGCTCACTCAGAGAAAGCTAGTAAATAATTAAATTTAATTTTGTTAAAAAAAACAAAAAAAAAAACGAAAGAAAACTGAAAACGGGTCTCACAGACCCGATTACCATACAAGGGTTAAAAGCAGTAAATTAAAAGCAGAAAGACACAGGAAGTTGCCTGTTGTTTTACGAGAAGTTGCTCGTTAAGCGAGAAGTTGCTCGCTAAGTGAGAGTTGCTCACCCAAACAAAAATTGCTAGCAATAAATTTAAAGTAACCTCAGCTGTGCCGCAGCGAAAATACTAACATAAATCCTTCAAGCGTGTAAACCCCTCTGGAAATCACTGAACATGGGTCAGAATTATTCAAAGACCACAGACAGGTCCGATAAAAAATCTAAAGTACCTGTAAAACCAAAAAATTAATAAAATACAAAATAAAGTCTCAAATAACGGCTCAGTACAACTCCCATTTCCGGTTACGTGTAACCTACGTCCGCGAATCGGTGAAGACGTCCATGATCACGTATCCAGAACATGCGGAAGTGCTTATGTGACTGACTTTGTTTACAACTTACGGACTGTAAGTTCAATGCATTCTAATTTATTTCCGGAGCCCTATCCCGAACGATTATCGCCAGAAACCAGGTCAGTAGAAATGTTGAATATCATTTGTGATAAGAAAAGTAGTCTGCTTAAAAAGTCCTGTAGAAAATATGATAGAATGCCGCGATGTGATGCATCAAATGTTACCGCTATGGACAAAAGGACCGGAACCAGGTGTAGATACTTTTACATCAAATAAAACTAGTGCAGGCTCTGGCAAAGAAAATAAATCTACTGCGGGAAAAGCTAGTCTTGCATGCTCAGCCATTCAGCCTACAGCCCCGCCGCCTTACGAAGATGAGACCGAATTAATAGTTGCTGCCGCAGCCGCATGCAAACAATGTCAGCGCTTTGATCCAACCAGCTTAAAAGACAGTGACAAAAAACCTGAATCACATGCAACGGGTCTCAGCCACCTAATTGAACAAGATCAGGAAAAACAATATATACGCCGCGAGGAAGAATTAGCAGAACATAGAGAGAGATAGGTGAATTAGACCCAAAGCATGATAAAGCATCCACAACTGCAGAGTTTTTGTGGGTAAATAATGACAAAATCACCAATTTCTTTAAGAATCTAAAGAAATTCCTGCTAACAATGTCCAGAGACAAAATTGACTTAAATGCAGTAACTATGTGTAAACAGAAGCCTGATGAATCTATCCTAGTATTCATAAAACGCTTTATGCACTGTTGGACAAGCTAGAGGTGCAAATTTAGCTCAGTTTTCCAGCAGCCGCAGACACCCAGAGCAAAAATGAATTTGTGTATTTCATTTAACATAAAGGGTGAAATGTTTGCTGACACTGATAACAGCTTATGTTTTCTCTGCCCTATGTACCGACATGATGGAGAAGGAACATCCTCTGTGTCAGCTGGACCCTCAGCAGAGAATGAACTCAACATCCTTTTTGTCCGGTACTCTATGTCACACACTGTGCCAAAAAAACGTGTACAGACGCCACTAACAGGTAATCCCATGACTGGGAGCCACACTTTTGTTTCTCTCACACTGTTCAACAACATGATAACTGCTCACACAAGTGAAGGTCAAACAGTGATTTTGTCACATAACTCAGACATAGTTTATGACATAACTACGACATATGTCGACACATAGATCTAACCTACCCTATCCACTGTACTATTTCTGCAGTTACATTGCCAGCTGAATACCAGAATATGACATTGTGGTCAAAAAGTGAGAATGATATAGGATTTATTGACTGTACACTTTATCACGTACACCTATTAAAACACAACAAGCCAGTATATGTCAAGCAACATCCCATTTCTGCCGAAAAAGCCGCAGCCCTAGATGTCATGATAGGAGATTTATTGACTACAGGAGCAATAAAGCCCACACTCCTGTCAATCCTGTGCCAAAGCCTAACAAACCTGGCGTATGGCGTTTCATACAAGACTTAAGGCAAATTAATGCAGTCAACATTCCTCTGCCACCTCTCGTTTCAGATGTTCACAGCATATTGACATGCATTGCATACACATTTTACCGTGGTGGATTTATGCTCCGCTCCTTTTTCTCAGTACCTGTGACACACAGCCGTTATTTGCATTCACACATAGAAATAAGCAGTACACTTGGACTCGTTTGCCCCAAGGCATGATAGACAGCTCTGCTGCTTTCTCAATGGTGCTTCACTCCTCCAGGGCTGCACCCTGATCCACATGTGGATGACCTCCTCCTCTGTGCTGAAAGTGAAAAACTATGTCAAACTGCTACACACATGCTTCTCCAGCACCTCCAAAAGACTGGCCACAAAGCATCTGCAAAGAAAATGCGGTACTGTCAGACTTCTGTTCAATATTTGGGATTCACACTGTCTCACGGAAAACGTTCCATGACTGCAGACAGGGTCAAAGCTGTGACCTCTATCCCTCGGCCCACTACACAGAAGGAAATGTTGTCCTTCCTGGGCATGGTGAACTATTGCAGACAGTGGATACCAGACTGTTCTTTTCATGACCACATTCTGCGTGACTGTTGTAAAAAAGACAAGCCTCCTCGAATACTGTGGTCCAATGACTGTCTCTTTCAATGCATTAAAGGGAGTGCTGACCTCCGCCACTCAAAGGTGCTGTCCGTGGTTGTTCAGGAATGCCGGCCTGCCTGAGAGCAGTAGCAGCTTGCTCTATCATGATAAGGGACTGCGAGAAGCTCACACTCTCACATGACACTATTCTACACACCAATCACCAGGTCACGACCATTCTAGCAAACATAACTACACAACATATGCAAATCTCACCATAAAAGCGAGCAGCACACCTGATTCGCCAGCACATTTATTGATCCTATGCTGTGTTCTTCTGACCGACAGGATGGCTCAGACAGGCTTGATGATCATGACTGCATGACACGTATACAGGAATCCACAGCACCACGTCCAGATTTAGAGCAAACACCTATCCCAGACTCAGCCACGGTTTATGTGGACGGGTCCTGTTCAAGGCCGAATGACAACTCATTTCTTTGTGGCTATTCAGTGGTGACATTGCCTGACATCATACTAGAGGCTCACTCATTACCATTTCACTCAGCACAAAAAGCTGAGCTCATGGCTTTAATGGCCTTTAATGGCCTGTGAGCTCCATTTGGATAAGCATGTGACGATTTGCGCAGACAGCCGCTATGCATTTGGCGTTGTGCATGACTTTGGCACATTGTGGAGACAGAGAGGATTTAGATCTGCTGATGGAAAATAAATTGCTAAATTCTGATTTTGTTCAAAGACTTTTTCAGGCTATACAGCTGCCATCGGCCGTTGCAGTTGTAAAAACGAAAGGACACAGTACAGCTGACACAGACGAAGCAACAGGTAATGCCTTAGCAGACGTGACAGCCAAGGCTGCAGCTGCATCGCAGCTCCCACCTCCGCAGGAAGTATTATCTGTGCCCCTACAGCTGCCACTTGTTACACTCCCAGACTATTTAGACACAAATGTTGATTTAAAATTCATACAAGAGCAAGCCTCTGCATGTGATTACACCTATTGGGAGAATAATGACTGTACCTTAGATGACAGAGATGGCTTATACAAAATCTTAAGGGTTTGATTGCCCTCCCATATTCCCTGATGCCAGTCCTTGCCCGACATTTTCACTGTGTGAGTCATGTCGGACAAAGAGGGGTAATAGGGGCAATAAAATCAAGATTTGTAATTGAGAAAACATCACATGCAGTAAAAGCATATTAGCAACCTGTCTAACATGTGCACGAACTAATGTAGGAAAATCAAAAGCGAAACATCAGCATTTGCCACAACCAGATTTTCCATTTCATACATTACAAATTGATTTTACACATATGCCAGCGCAAGGAAGCATCAAGTACTTACTGGTAATAGTGGATCAATTTAGTAAATGGGTAGAAGCTTATCCAACCTCAAAAGAAACTGCAGAAGTAGTCTGTCAAAAGTTGAGCAATGAAATAATACCCAGATTCGGAATACTTCACCAGATTAACAGTGATAGAGGATCTTCATTCACATTAGAAGTAATTCAAAAGTGTGCTAAAACTTTAATGACCTGGGTCAAATTACTTCCTCAAGTCCTCTGTGAGATTAGAATGACTCCATCTGCAGTAACCAAATTATTTCCATTTGAAATAAGACTATTTCCAACACCATGGTCAGCTTCCAGAGGGGCACCGCTAGTAGAAGGTGATGTATATTGCATTGTCCACTGATGTTCACAACCTGGTAGAAAAACTGAATAATAACTATCAGAAAGTTTGTCTCTCTCAGCTTTTCCCCTCCACAGTTCCACCAGTGGAGACAAGGAGATGCATGTTGGAGAAGCCACTAAAACCAAGGACTCTCTGGGAGGCCGCGCGTGTTCCAGCCCCAGACTGTACTGGCAGTGACGAAGAACCAGCATCCTCACAGATGGACAACCTCAGTGGATTCATGCCAGCAGGGTTAAGACCAGCCCAATCGGACCATCTCAGGCGTTGGATCAAGCAGACGACATCTCCGGCGAGCCAGCGCCCGGATCCAGAGCAAATAAACACACACGGGTAGATGACATCTCCGGCGAGCCAGCGCCAGGATCCAATGTACATACACACACAATCACTGATTAACACACAACGCCTGAAAGAACAACAACAAGGTACTCAAACATCCAGCAGGAACAGAAAGCCAAAAGTACCACATGATGTCTAACCTGATAAAGCCAGACTCATTTCATCCTGATAATGGAGAAAATGAAATGCCCTTTGTCATCATACGACGCTTATTCTGTGTCTCTCGAACCTGGGACCAGGCCAGAAGACGACTGAAGAACTGTTTTTCTTATATATTTAGGTTATTTATCATATCTATCGCATTAACCTTAGGATTTCTCTTTGCTATTTTGTATTGTAAACTGCAACCATGTTCACATTTCTGTAGGTCATATTTTGCTGACTATACCTCATGCTCCATTTTGCAAGACACCTACTTAATGCACTCCTCACGCTCCCTAAAATCAGTAAATAGCAACATAGACGCCACTAATAAACCATTTTATGCACCCTCTAGAGCAGGAGCTAACGCCTGGTATGAAAATGCCAGAACAGCCGCTCGTGATTTAGGAAACAGTAACTGTTATGTCTGTTCAAAGGCTAATCCAGAACAGGTAATAGTAGGATACCCCATATCCGGTTTCCCCCTCACTGAGGGACTAGAGAAAATCAGCGGAGATAATGCTCTCTTTAAAGACACTTTACAGTTGACTCTGAGCCCTCTCGACTGCTTACTTAGACACACACACACCAACTAACCCTGAAACTCCATTAGGCGAATTATTGAAGTTATCTAATGACACCGCAGGGACCTGCGCCCCAATGAAACGCCCCAAGAATAGGTTAAAGCCCTCACTGCCCTTAGGACAGATCCCTCTCCATTTTAATACTAGTATGATATGTCTGCGCAGACTAAAGTTAACTGGCCCAGACACACACATAGATTATACAAAGGATAACTATACATTCTTCTCTGACTCCCCAGGTGCACGCTGTAATGAGACATGGCTAGCTGTCTCTATGGCTGAAGTTGTATCATATCTGGAGGAACACACACACAGTTCAAGTTCGAGCAGAGAATCGATCATTGTTCCCCCAGAGGGTGTCTTAAATGATACTGACTGGGGGGAGTTAGTTAAATCACACATGGTCACGCGCCTAACTAGAGCAATCCCACATGCTTATTGGATGTGCAATAATACTCTTAGATTAGCTCTACCTGTTAATTGGACCGGTACCTGTGGTCTAGTGACCGTTGATGTATGCTGTACTTTCATTCCCAATAACACCGCCCCTAACGGTTCATTCACACAAGCTATGAATAAACTTGAAGCATTGCAGATAGAACTAATTGCCAATACAGGTCACGGTCAGTGGCTACATAAGTGGCTACAGGACACGTTTGGAAGATGGTAGGAACTAATTGTAGCCTTTGTAACCGTTGCAGCATGTTTTTGATGATTATTGTCTGTTGTGTGGTACCCTGTGTACGTTCGATGATAACCCGTATAGCTACTAGTACAGCTACTTCAATGTATTTGCAATTGGCACAAATTGACCCAGATTATGTGTCAGATGTCATCGATGATGATCCTGATGTATGTATTGAGCATTAGATTGTAAATTACTCGATTGTCTAAGAAAAGAATGACGTTTTCTTCTTTTTCTTTTCTTCTTTTTAAAATTTTGATATTAAGCTTGCTCGAAGGACCAGTTACAGTTATGATTTGTCTTTATATTATGTTATTACATTCTGTCTTTATACTATGTTATCATTTCATGATAAAAGGAGAGAACTGTTGTGATATTTTGATACCATAGTAGCATTTACAGGATATTGTTTTATTGTGATATTATACAGAAAAGAGTTACTCAATAAGGCCCATTTAATAGTTGTTTTTCTCTTTCTCTCTGACCCAAGAATTAATGTGTAAGACTCACAAGCTGGTACCAGAAGGTCGAAAACACCACAGAGATGAGACCACTTCCTTACTCCCATCCTCCCTTTTTCTTTATCTCCTGGAAAAGGCTCGTTAAAGGCTAGGTGGTTCGTTTCAGAAATCACTAATGAAAGAACTCTGTATTTTATGTCTAGGAGTGTATTTTGCTGGGATGATCATAAATTATAGCTGAACTGATAAACTACACAAGGGATACTTTGCTCAGAAGGCAGGAAGACGTTTCCTTATTTAGTCTGTACCGGTTTGAACTGGGAAAGCTGACACACGAACCTTTTTTCCTCTATATAAACTGCTGTGTATCAAATAAACCTTTGAGTCGATTTGGGAAGACAACCTGAAGCAGTCTGTGTTTCCTTGTTCTCCCAAGCTGCTCCCGACGTCGTAACTAACCCAGCTGAATGGCATACCTGAGTGTTACTTTAAATAATTAGGAATCTTAGAAGGAAAGGACAGAACTCTGCTTATCGCTCACGCCACGGAGGAAACCCGGGACGGCAATTTCCTTCATGTAGCTTGCCTCCACCAGTGTGTGAATTTGAGAGTGAATGAATAGTGGAATTGTGGGTCTGGAAAAGCACTGTATAAATGCAATCCATTATTATTATTATAAACAGCTAGATAGTTTAAACTTGGATATAACTGGATGTTCTGACAGAACAGTTATCCCAAACACAAATCAAAATGGCTTTGGGATAAAGCAGACTAATGTTTCTGGAACGGCCTTCTTAAAGTTCCAGTGTCAATCCTAGTGAAAATTTGCAGACCATGTTCAAAAGATGGATTCGATTACATTTTGAGATTTGGGGACCACCCTAATGCTAATGATTTAAGTGATATCAAGAGTCCTAATTCCTATAGCAAATATTTTCTCTCTGCACAGTCTCTGGGCTCCATCCTGCCTGTGCTGTTCCTGGATAAGACTCCACAGTGCTGCACCATTGTGGGGCAGAGAAGCAGGTTAGAGTACAACATATCTGCGCCATTAACCCACAGCCATTCACCAGCCAGGAAACGCAGACCTGTCCACACCTAGGGGAAGAAGCAACCAGAAAGTCAATTTTTCCATGGAAAATTTTCCTGCAGCTGAATAAGCATTTTCCCATAATATAGTTTCAAATAGTCAAAAATGGCAAAAGGCTGTTGACAGACCTCCTTCAGCTCCAAACAAGGTTAATAATAACCATGTGTATGATTCATACAAATAGCCAGAATTTGCTACTGTTCTGGGCTGTACATGTTGAGCATGGATTTTTCTTTCCCCAGTCAGACCAGGAGTGACATGTTTAGCCGCATGTTGTCCTTGCCATCTGTCTGAGTGGTGTCCAAAAAACATTCCTGGCTTTGTGTTTCCAGCTTGGATCCTTTGGTCATTACTAACCCAGCTCAGTAAAGTACCGGATCATTCCCTGTTGCTGGTTCACTCTGCTCACTCACTACCTGTCTACGACTTAACTACCTGCTGCTGGACTCGTTTTCAGCCGCTTGAACACTCGCCTCCCTGCCCTCCTGCTTGCATCGCCTTCTCTGCTGTGAAAAAGGAAAGAAGAGGTCGGACATCCCATTTTCCTCATTCCATAGCTCAGCAACTCACCCGATGAATCACCCCTCCCTCTTGCCCTGCTTCGTCCAACTACAAGTAACCAAATCTTTCCTTAATGTTTTCACCCCTCGTCCCTTGGCTTCGTCCCTCTGTTGCAGTGACTTTTTGAATAAAACTTTCGCTCATCCTGTGTCTGAGGGCAGTTCTGCAAATAAACCATTAATCTTCCATATGGGTAAAAACAGTCTAGCAGATTTTGTGGTAGATTTTCCAACACTGGCCTTACGATTGCGCCACTGACCTCCTTCTGGGCGCTCCACTTACCTCAAGTTGTTTACACAACATGTCAGGGCTGGAGATCAAAAGAATGGAGAAATACATCGGGGAATCATTGGTCGCAGGAATGATCTGCCCATCTTCCTCCCTTGTAGATGCTGGCTCATTTTTGTGGCCAAGAAAGACGAGACCCTCAGGCCCTGTATTGATTTTTGACGTTTTAATGAAATCACTATAAAGAATAACCATTCCTTGTCATTGATTAAGTCTGCTTTCAAGCCTCTCCAGGAAGAAACTTTCTTCACGGAACTGGACACCTACCATTTGGATTAACTAATGTCGTGTTTCAGGCTCTAGTGAACGACGTATTATGAGACTTCCAGAATGCCTTTGCTTACCTCGATGATATTCTGATTTTCTCCAAGTCCAAGGAGGACCACTGGGTTCACGTCCGCAATGAACTGTAAACAGACTCTACATCACAGCATTGAGATGCAAGTTTCACACGCCATCAGTCACCTTTCTAGGGTACATCCTAGCACGAGTGCAGGTGCATGCAGTAACAGAATAACCCACACCCAACTCAGTGGTAGGCTGCAGCTTTTCCTCAGTTTTGCCAACTTCTACAGCCGATTCATCTACAACTAAAGTCGGGTAGCTGCACCAGTCACACGTCTCACCACACCCAAGATTCCTTTCGTTTGGCCACCAGAGGCTGCTGCTTTTGATAAACTGCTGGAGCTGTTTACCTCAGCACCTGTTCTCCTGCATTCAGACACCAAGCTGCAGTTGTATGTGGCGATGGAATCGTCTGACTCTGGGGTGGGTCGGTCCTCTCACTGCAGTCTGTAGGGTCGGGGGTATGGGTGAGCTCAAACCCTGTGCAGGCAGGCAGCTGTCCCCCACTGAACGAAGGACGTGGTGGATGTGGGGGATTGCGAGCTGCTGACAGTGAAGCTGACACTGGAGGAGCGATGTTATTGGCTGGCTGCAATATACTTAGGCTGCTTGAAGTTTCCCATGATCCACTGAGCGTTTCTCCATCTCTCACCCCTTTTCACTCCCCATGTGTTAATACACCACTCTACATTTAATTATTATTAAATTTATTATTAATCCCTAGCTCTCTTCCACAGCATGTCTTTTGTACTGTGCAGCCCATTCCTGAGCTTGGTTCTTCTGTAGGTTTCTTGCAGTTACAAGGGAGTTTTTCCTTCCCAATGTCGCCAAAGTGCTTGCTCATACGGGGTTGTCTGATTGCTGGGGTTTCTCTGTATTATTGTACGGTCTTTACCATACAATATTATTAAGCACCTTGAGGTGACTGTTTTTGTGATTTGGTGCTGTATAAAAAACTGATGTGAAGCCCATCCTAAATGATGTTCCTGTTTGTAGGATTTATGATACAGTGATGATGAGTGTGTACAGTGAATATAGTCTTAGGCACAGCTAAAGCCAAAACCATGAAAATAGTTTTGTTTAGGGAAAAACTAAAACTTCTCCCTGTTGTGTGATGTAAAGCATTTACATAGCAATTAGATGTTGGCTGCATGTTCTCACTTTATCCGTGAAAGCAAGTCTCATGTAAACATTTCATGCACGAGTCTCTGAATTTGAACTCACCTCCTCAGTGTTGGCCTCCAACACCTGAGGGACGATGCAAAACGGAACAGAGGGAGACTGACATAAATACACAGAAAGTAATGAGGCAAGCGGAAGCACACGGGGAACACAGCTGAGGACAATTACCCTTGACAGGATGGGGAGGACACAAAACTGAAAACGCTGACACCAAGACGTGGACCTTAAACATAAGACAGGAAGAACACAGAGACAGCCTGGAGAGAGAGAGGGAACATGAAGGAATGCATGAAGGGATGAGGAGAACATGGAACAGAAGGAGTGGGAATATGGCACCAGAACTAACACCACAATGTAAGCACAGACACAGGGAGACAGAAAGCAGGGGAAATTCAAATAAACTAAACCGAACAATCCTAGGAACATAATGAAGTAACAAAATATAAAACCACAGGAAATCTAAGAACGCTGGGTCAAAATGACCCAGGACAATGACAGTAACATGCCCAGGCACCTGGTTTCTTGGATTACAGCCACTCTAATTTAAAGGTGATCCATAGGCCAGGGATGCATATGGCTGGATAGTTTAAGCCTGGCAGCTTCCCAGTTTAAGCAGGGCAGTAGAAATATGTAATAGGAGGTTGTGCTTTTGGCTCAGCTGCAGAAGAGGGGTAGTGCAGAGGGTTCAGACCCAGTGCCTAAAAAGACTGACAGGCTTAGCTGCCGGGCCATCATCAAATCTCTATCTAGTATTAAATTCAGTTCTTTGTATTCTTTTGGCGGCGAAAAAAAAACACAAGCTCAAAGTGGTCTAACTCAAAAAATTATCTTTATTTTTACATTTCCAGAAAAGGAGACCGAGCCCACAGAGACGCCAGCTCAAGTCTGAAGCAGCAGCAGGTAGCCTGATTATTATATACTTCCTCTGCACATCACGCACACTTCAAGTTTCGATCAAACACTCTGCTTAGTTTCACTTTCTGTCTGCACCTCATATGCTCTGCAAAAGCATGCAGTTTCCTGTCAGTACTTTTGGGCTCAGACTGTACTCAGAGCTGACCCTCTTTTATACATAAGACAATATAATCAGCAAATAAGCATTAAGAATAAATCCCAACAGACCCCCTCTTTAACTAATTCTATTAGTTAACCCAATTAACTGACTTCCTTAATAACTACTGTAAACTAAAAACAGATATAATTAGATTTTCTGGTAAAAGGCCCTACATTACTTTTGTCCCTCTTTGGAAACGGCCTCTATAAAGTTAACCCATTTCCTCTATTAAAAATTTACTCCTGGTTTTTCACCCCGTCTAACGGGTAGCTCATATCTGGCCTTAACACTATTTTTGGGCAATTTACATAACATAAAAATCCTACCAACTATTACTAAAGTCCCTCTCATTACTCTTCATTACTTTTATGCTCTCATTATAACCCCTTCGTGGTATTCTGGTGGTCCTGAAATCTCCTGTAAAGGATAAACAAAACGCCTCTCTCTGCTATGCCTCCATAACCTATTATGTTCATCAATTGTTCTCTTAATTCTTCATACTTGGTTCAACCTATCATGTTCTTGGGTCTATCATTTATACATATATCCATCCATCCATCTTCATCCGCTTTATCTGGGGACGGGTCGCGGGGGCAGCAGCCTAAGCAGAGAAGCCCAGACCTCCCTCTCCCCAGCCACCTCCTCCAGCTTATCCGGGGGAACACCAAGGCGTTCCCAGGCCAGCCGAGAGATCTAATCTCTCCAGCGTGTCCTGGGCCTGCCCCGGGGCCTCCTCCCGGTGGGACATGCCCGGAACACCTCACCCAGGAGACGCCCAGGAGGCATCCTTGTCAGATGCCTGAACCACCTCAGCTGGCTCCTTTCGATGTGGAGGAGCAGCGGCTCTACTCTCAGCCCCTCACGGATGGCCGAACTTCTCACCCTATCTCTAAGGGAGAGGCCAGCCACCCTTCGGAGGAAGCTCATTTCCGCCACTTGTATCCGCGATCTCGTTCTTTCGGTCACTACCCACAGCTCGTGGCCATAGGTGAGGGTAGGGACGTAGATTGACCGGTAAATTGAAATCTTCAATTTTATTCATTTGGGTAAGCGACACTTTTAACAACCTTTGACATCCTTTTAAGAAACAGGTGTTTCCGGTTGCTCGCTCTCTCCTCTCTTATCTGATCATGAACATCCTGTACAAAAAAACTGTTGCTATGCAAGTGCAAAAGTTTCCAAGCAAAATGTGTTTTAACTCTGACCTACAAGTCAATCTTCATGTTATCTGTCTCTGCAAGCATTTTTGCATTGAACTTTTACTACACCCTGTCACCTTTCACAACAGATCATCTCTTCATGAGCACTTTTTCAGTATGTGTAAGAAAATCATTATAACCGCTTATTCTACTAAAAGATCATTTTCCAAGAACATCTTCAATCAATTAAGTTTAAGCATAAAAGCATTTACTTGTGAGTAAGTTTTATCATAGCTAAATTATCAAACACCCAGACAATCATAAAATGATCATAAAGCCCCTTATTTCAAATTATCTTATGTCTCAGAGTATCAAATACAATTTATTATATAGAGCAACCTGAAAATGCTTCACCACATCTTAGGAATTTAAAACAGGCCTGCAAACCTGTGTTAAGGAATAAAATCAGTTTAATTATCATGTTAAATCTTTTTGAACTCCTGGCTCCATTCAAAGCTGCCTAGAAACAAAACTTCATTTTTAATTTATCAGAGCTAACCAAAATGTGTTTTACTTTCCTTACTTTGCTCCTGTCTCCCTCCACTATCAGCTAGTCCTTACCGATCGTGCTCTTTTAATAATTTACTGTTTTAAAGGGAAAAACCTTGGTCACTTGGACAAGTGTTTGTTATTCTATAACTGCATTTTAATCTGAAAAGTCTAGCAATCCCCTATGTGACTCATAAATATTACTTTGGTTGTAACTATTTTTCTCTATAAAATTGAATTGACTTCTACGGTGGCCTGCTTTTGTTAATAGTAACATGAGTAACGTCCAACATTTTCTCCCCTTTAGCATTTGGCATTTTCCCAACTATATAATGTACTACCATAATCTAGACCCAATCAATAAAACAGAATTTTCTTAAAGCAAACGTCAGCAACCCAAAAAAGTCTGCAGCTCCAAACTCTCATTTGAACCTTTCAGTCTCCCCTCCGTTCTCTCTTCTCCTCCTGCTCATGGCAAAGCAAAACAAAGCAAAGCAAAGCATTCACCCTTCTCTCCCCTATGTGGTTAATTGTTTGTGAACATTTACTCATCCTAACCTTGGTCCCATCTTTGTCTCAGTGTCCGGTCAGTCAAAGACTCAGTCCACATCATCAGTCCATCACAGTTCAGTCACACATTCACTCATTCACACAAGATATTTGCTGACAGTGGAGACTAATAATCAAATTCTTCACCCTCAGCAACATGAGCTCATTCATTTGTTTTATTTTGTTTTGTTTTTTGCTTTTAGAAAAAGAGTTCTTTATCATCTTAGAACCTGATCAGATCCCCACAGATGTCCTTCTCCTCAGCCAGTTGTAATCTGGAAAAGGTCACCTTAAATTTGTTTATAAAACAATATAATCAATAATAAACAATATAATTGTTAATAAAACAATATAATCAGCAAATAAGCATTAAGAATATATATTTAAATCCCAACACTAGTCTCTCCTAATTTACACAGTAGGGTGCCAGGACCAAAGCCAACTTGAATGCTACAGAACTGAGCTGGATGGAGGATTTCTTAAAAGACAAAGGCCTGCTTTGTCAAAGCACATATAGAACAAGCAAAATCGAGTTTCCAGTTGTTTTTACTAATTTCTGACAAGAACAAAAAAAAGTGAAGCACACAAGTCTTCGTTAACATCACATCTAATTTCACATCAGCTATTATAGTTTGTCTTTCTTGCAAGGCCATCTCTGGTGTGTCAGTCAGAATTATCTTTCTGGAAAAGTATCAGTAAACCCAGTGCAGTAGGTTTATGAAAAATGAAAGCACAAAACACTACACCCTGATTGAGAAATGCATTGAGTATTTTGGAGAGATTTTGAATTTATAGTTGTTTAAAAAAGCATGAACACAATTTCAAAACAGTTCTTAAAAATGTTTTCAAGAACAATTTTACTTGCTTGTCATCATTGTATTGGACAACACCACAGCTTTCATGATTATTTGGCTCGTCTGATGCCCACGGGAGTCCACCGAGCTGTACCCATTCGTCATCTTTTTTATGCAAACATATCCATGCAATACATGTCTTAAAGTTCATTGTGTCTTCATCGGACTTTACATAGATGGTGGCTAAGTCAGTCTGGTCATAAAGTCTGTTAGGAGAAAAAAACGTTTGCAAAGTGAGCTCAGAATTAATGCTATCCATCTCATGAACTAATCTCAAATCTCGTGGTGATAGAGCTTTCTCTGTGGCAGGTCCCAGACTTTGAAATAGTCTTCCCCTAAATATTAGATCTGCACAAACACTTCATCAATTTAAATCACTACTAAAGACACATTTTTATGCCCTGGCTTTTAACATACTATGACCCAAGCATTTTAGTCTTATTTAATAGTCTTAGTTATTGTTTTAATTTTTTTTAATTCATTCTTTCTTTTTAATGGCATTTTTTATTGTTAAGCACTTTGTGCAGCATCACCTGTCTGGAAATGTGCTATATAAATAAATTTGACCTTGACCTTTTCTCTTGCTTTAATACTTGAGATTTTGCTCATTCCTTACAAAGTACTCAGTTTCAAGGATATTTTCAGTCAGTGTTCAGCACAACCATACTTATAGCTGGACCTCCTAAATACTGATAGGAGTGCTCAGCACAAAGTTTTATGATCACACAGACTAACACTAACACTCTTAACAAGGCTCTTGTTAAATATTTCAATTCTTTGATCTTTGGGCTGAAGGAAGAACAACACTTGGTGTATAAAAATGCTCAATCAACAATCTCTTTATTCCATACAATTCTCATTATTCCATACAGCACTTTGAGCATTAACCATCCGGAGGGGAGATGTGGACAGGAGGGTGTCCGCCAGATCTCGAAGTGTTTGACCGTTTCTCATTCTTATAGCGTCAGCCCCCTTCCACAGTCATAAAAACTAAACATCCACATTCTTTCTCTCTCAGTGAGCCTAAGTTATGACCTTGGCTTCCTGTGCAGTATGTTCTTTCTTTTCTAATCAGACAAATAAGGCCATGATTCTCGGAAAACAGTGTTTCTTATAAATCAGCAGTATAATGCATCATAAAACAATGTCATTCATTCACAATGAATCAGCAGTCTCGTGTAATACAAATCAGTCTAATAAATGTAATAGTTGTCACCTTCTTCTAAGTCAGGAGTATAATGCAAACTAAAATTACATAAAAATTTCACAATCTTTAATTAGGGGTATGACATGGCATAAGATAGTATAATAATGTCGCACTCTCACAACCAGTTCTGCTGCTGGATACGGATTGGATAGTGGTTGGGGGGGGTTTGCATTCTCTAACTTGTGCATTCATTTTTCATATTTATTGCTGTGATGTCAAAGGTACCGTTTTCAATTATAATGCTGTCGTGGTCTGGGTGGTTTTCCACAGCATCGGCTCCTCCCCACTGGGTGGAGTCTTTGTTGTTCCTCACCTGATGGCAATCGTACCAGCAGTATTTATGACCGGCGCACTCAACTGGTCTTCGCCAGATTATCTGCCAACTTTAGTCAGTTCTTGGCCTCATGTCCGTTCCTTGGTGACTCATCGTGTGTATTAACCGTATCTCTGTTTTTCTCGTCAGCCTCTGAAACCCACCTACCAAGTTCTCCTGGATACCAGTTTGCTGCCGCCGGTAATCCCTCTCTGTTTTGGAACTGCCATTCTCTCCTGCCTGCCTCCCTGCATTGCATACAGCACCCACCTGGACCTCTCCTGCCTCCCCCCTCCACGCAACCCCACCTGCAAGCTTGTAAGACAGCTCTGCGTACTATCCTTAGATTCACTCGCAACCCTCTGTGGGATTCCCCTGACTGCTCTCACCTCTGTTTCAGTGCCCTGGCCCGCCACAGTTTCCCCTGCCCAGTACCTGCACCCAGTTATCCCTGCCATCTAGTTATCATCACAGTATTTTCTCTCGCCTCAGACATCTAGTTTATGTTCATTGATTCTAGTCTGCACTTTCTGTTAGCCTCTGAGCATTGTAAAATAAAATCTCTTTTCGTTACACCTCACCCCTGGCCTCCGGTTTTGAATCTGCACTTGAGTCCATCCCATTTCCACGGGCCACTGTGCCATGACAAATGCCTAAATGAGATTAAATTGTCTGGTCAATCTGATCAAGGCTCTTTGTCAGCAAATATATAAAAGCATATATCTGATGAGATGTGACCTGATGAAATTACCTATTTGTCTGAATCCTTTATTTCCACAACCACTTGCAAGATTTCTACACCACTGGATCAAATCTCAATTTATCCAGTTGTACTAATATTAACTGAGAATCAGAATCATAATCAGAATACTTTATTGATCCCTGGGGGAAATTATTTTTTGTTACAGTGCTCCATTATAAACCAACATTAAGACAAGACAGACAATACGCTAACTAAGAATAGTACAATATATACATATATATACATACATACATAAGTCACTCATAAATAAATAGCTGGAAAAGAAACATGTGTAGTTGTAGCAGTAACCAGTGTGTTAAGTGGATGCGTTGTACAGGGAGATGGCCACAGGCAGGAAAGATTTCCTGTGTCGTTCAGTGGTGCTTTTCGGTAATCTCAGTTTCTCACTGAGCGCGCTCCTGTGACTGACCAGCATGTCATGGAGTGGGTGGGAGGTGTTATCCAACATTGTCTTTATCTTGGACAGCATCCGCCTCTCCGACACCACCTTGAGGGAGTCCAGCTCCATCCCCACAACATTGCTGGCCTTACGGATTAGTTTATTAAGACTGTTGGCATCTGCGACCCTCAGCCTGCTCCCCCAGCATGCAACAGCATAGAGGATCGCACTGGCCACAACAGACTCATAGAAAATCCTCAGCATTTTCTGGCATATGTTGAAGGACCTCAGTCGCCTCAAAAAATAGAGACGACTCTGGCCCTTCCTGTAAAGTGCTGTGGTGTTTTTAGCCCAGTCCAGTTTATTGTCAATGTGTGTACTCCAAGGTATTTATAGTCCTCCACAATGTCAACACTGACCCCCTGGATTGAAACAGGGGTCAAGTGTTTCCTGGTCTTCCTGAAGTCCATGATCAATTCCTTGGTCTTTGCCACGTTGAGCTGCAGATGATTCTGTTCACACCACGTGACAAAGGAGTCGACCACAGCCCGGTAGTCTGTCTCATCAACCCTGCTGATGCATCCAACCACCGCAGAGTCATCAGAAAACTTCTGAAGATGGAGGTCTCTGTGCAGTGGCTGAAGTCTGTGGTGTAGAGGGTGAAGAGGAAGGGGGAGAGGACAGTCCCCTGTGGTGCCCCTATGTTGCTGATCACCTTGTCAGACACACACTGTGGGAGACGTACATATTGTGGTCTTCCTGTCAGGTAATCAACAATCCAGGACACCAGAGAAGCATCCACCTGCATCGCTGCTAACTTATCACCCAGGAGGGTCGGCCTGATGGTATTGAAAGCACTAGAAAAGTCAAAAAACATGACCCTCACAGTGCTCGCCGGCTGGTCCAGATGGGTGTAGACACGATTGAGCAGGTAGATGATGGCGTCCTCAGTTCCGAGACGAGGCTGATAAGCGAATTGAAGGGGATCCAGATGTGGTCTTACTATGGGTCGCAGCTGGTCCAGGATGAGCCTTTCCAGGGTCTTCATGATGTGGGAGGTCAGTGCCACGGGCCTGTAATCCTGGGGGCCACTGGGACGTGGCGTCTTTGGTACAGGGACGAGGCATGATGTCTTCCACATCACTGGGACCCTCTGCAGACTCAGACTCAGCATAAACAGTTTATGAAAGACTCCACACAGCTGGGGGGCACAGGTCTTGAGGACGAGGGGACTCACTCCGTCTGGTCCAGCAGACTTGCCTGAGTGAAGTCTCCTCATTTGCATCTCAAATCAAATCAAATCAAATCACTTTTATTGTCACATCACATGTGCAGGTACATTGGTACAGCACATGTGAGTAAAATTCTTGTGTGCGAGCTTCACAAGCAAGAGTTGTGCAAAATACAATAATGTAAACAAGCAAAATACAAGAATGGCTACATCTGAAACTAATAAATATATGTACAATATATAATAGTATATGCATTTCTGGATGTGTATACTAAATATTTTTCTACGTGTGTGTGTGTGTGTGTGTACACATATTTTACAAATTAAATAGAGTAAACAATAAATAAAATATATAAAATAAAATATACAGAGTGAGACATGTGCAAAACAGTGGCGTTATTGTACAGTATGGAGTGCATAATGTTAAAGTTCCAGTAGTGAAGCTGAGGTGTCGTGTTCAGCAGTCTGATGGCCTGGTGGAAGAAGCTGTCTCTCAGTCTGCTGGTACGGGACCGGATGCTGCAGAACCTCCTTCCTGATGGAAGTAGTCTGAACAGTTTATGGCTGGGGTGACTGGAGTCCTTGATGATCCTCCCCGCTTTCCTCAGGCACCGCTTCCTGTAGATGTCTTGGAGGGAGGGAAGCTCACCTCCAATTATCCGTTCAGAGCACCGCACTACTCGCTGGAGAGCTTTGCAGTTGTAGGCGGTGCTGTTGCCATACCAGGTGGTGATGCATCCAGTGAGGATGCTCTCAATGGCACAGTGATAGAAGGTCCTGAGGATGCGGGGGCTCATGCCAAATCTTTTCAGTCTCCTGAGAAAGAAGAGGCGCTGCTGCGCCTTCTTCACTGTTTTGTTTGTGTGTACTGACCACGTAAGATCCTCAGCCAGATGTACACCAAGGAACCGGAAGCTGCTCACTCTCTCCACAGCAGCGCCGTTGATGGTGATGGGGGTGTGTACTTCTCTGCACCTCCGGAAGTCCACTATCAACTCCTTTGTCTTTGCGACGTTGAGGGTGAGATGGTTGTCTTGACACCAGTGGGTCAGGGCGCTGACCTCCTCCCTGTAAGCCGTCTCATCACTGTTGGTGATAAGACCCACCACTGTAGTGTCGTCCGCAAACTTCACAATGATGTTCGAGTTGTTAGTGGCCGTGCAGTCGTAGGTGTAGAGTGAGTACAGGAGAGGGCTCAGTACACACCCCTGTGGAGCACCAGTGTTCAGTGTGACGGGGGATGAGGTGATGCTGCCCAGTCTGACCACTTGGCGTCTGTCAGACAGGAAGCTAAGGATCCAGCTGCAGAGGGAGCTGCTCAGTCCTAGATCCTGCAGTTTCCTGTCCAGCTTCGAGGGAACGATGGTATTGAATGCTGAGCTGTAATCTACAAACAGCATTCTCACATACGTGTCTCTCTTCTCCAGGTGTGACAGGGCAGTATGGTATTGAGTGAAGGTGATGGGTGGGGGAGGGGTGTCAGGAATCTCACAGGAGGCAACAGCGCCATGTGAAGAGAGAGGCTGGCACAGTGGTGTGGCTCTGGATTCCAGGCTGACTACAGGTGAGGTTGTGGGGGTGTAAGCAGACACTGTGGTGTCGAATCTATTGAAAAACAGATTCAACTCATTAGCTCTGTTCTCACCTCCCTCAGCTCCCCTGCTGTTGGCCTGAATCCAGTGATGGTCTTCATACCCCTCCACACCTCTCTCATGCTGTTCTGCTGGAGTTTCCACTCCAGCTTCCTCCTGTAATTGTCCTTAGCCTCTCTGATCTTGTCCTTTAGTAACACCTGGACCTTCCTCACCTCCTCTTTGTTGCCCCCTCTGAAAGCCCTCTTCTTGTCGTTGAGGAGGGCTTTGATGTCCTTAGTCACCCACGGCTTGTTATTTGGGTAACAATGAACAGTCTGAGCTGGAACAATGGAGTCGGTGCAGAAAGTTATGTAGTCTGTGATACACTCAGTAAGCCCATTGATGTCCTCGGCGTGAGGCTCACAGAGTGTTTCCCAGTCGGTCACCTCAAAACAGCCCTGTAGTTCCGCTATTGCCTCCTCTGACCACATCCTAACAGTCCTCGTGGTCACAGGTTCCCTCCTCACAATTGGCACATAGCGGGGGGTGAGGTGAATCAGGTTATGATCTGACCTACCAAGTGGGGGGAGGGAGGAGGAGCTGTATGCATCCTTGACGTTAGCATACAGTAAGTCTAAAATTTTCTCTCCCCTGGTGGGACAGTCCACATATTGTTTGAATGTTGTTAGTGTATTGTCCAGTGATACATGGTTGAAGTCACCCGAGATCACAATAAAGGCACTCGGGTGCTGAGTCTGTAACCGAGCTATGGCAGAGTGGATAGTGTCACATGCAGCTGTGGGGTTAGCAGAGGGAGGAACATAAACAGCCACCAAGATGACGTGAGAGAATTCCCTGGGTAAATAATACGGCCTGAGTCCAACAGCACACAGTTCAATGTCCGGGCAACAAATCTTTTCTTTGATTGTTATGTTAGCAGGGTTACACCACCGGTTGTTAACTAAAACAGCAAGCCCACCTCCTTTCCGCTTACCGCTAGCGATGCTGTCCCTGTCCGCCCAAACAGTGTGGAAGCCTTCCACGGAAGCATTCTCATCAGGAATGTCCTGGTGCATCCATGATTCGGTGAAACACATCAGGCTACACTCTCGGTATTCCCTCTGACTCCGTACCAGTGCTGAGAGCTTTGAATTTTGATAGTGATTATGAAAATTAGCATGTTGGGGATGCTCTGGTGCATTGTTTTGCCTTTTTTGTGGGATGCTCAAGTGTTTACGAAGAAATACCTGCTGCTGCTCGACAAGCCACCAACATCAAACTGAGTGTTTCACTGCTTTAAATTTGATACACAAGAACACTGATTTGACTAGCAGAAATGTGTACGTGTGTGCCAGCCATCAGCTGTCATTCAATGCATATGCAGAAAGCATTTGACTGTTGCCAAATGAAAGAAAGATTTACATAAGGATACATTTCTTGCAAAAGAAAACAGGTGAATTGACTAGTTAAAAATAGTATTTGCATCATCAATTTTGGGACTGAGTTGATAATTATAATTCAACATTTCTCTGAAAATTGCAATGTGTTAAGAAGAAAAAACATGTACTAGTGAAATAAAAGAATTCAGAAAGAGCAGCCGCTCTGGGAAAATGATAAGCTAGTGGAAGCTGTCTTGAACTCATTGCAGCTGTTATAGGGCGGGTGGGCGGTGGGGTACACCCTGCACAAGTCGCCAGCCTGTCACAGGGTCAACACAGAGACAGATCTATGGGCACTTTAGTTTTCTTTGCTTGTCCTGCTAGACCTCAGTGTAGTGTTTGATATTGTCGACCATACTATCCTACTAGAACGATTAGAACATGCTGTAGGTATTACAGGTACTGTGCTGCACTCACCTGGCTGCCCTCCTGTCACAGCACCCACGTAACACCCCACCTGTAAACAGCGCCGTCACTCTGACCTCTTCTCCCCTCTTGTGCATAAAAAAACCTCCACCTGCAAAGTAAGACAAGATCTGTTTAAACTTGGTTCTCATCAGGACTCCACGGACCTCGCTCTTAACTCAGCTCTCCTCTCATTCTTGTTCTCCGTGGCCCCTTGCCACTGAATTTCTCTATTCTAGTTGTCGTAGTGTTTCATGCTATTCATAGTCATTTGAATACTCTTTATTTTATTAGTCCCTCTCAGTTTTCAGTAGCTTCACGGTTCACAGCTCACAGTCTGAACTGTTACTACTGGGCCATGACATTTGGCTGATTTGGGGATGAGGATGTGGGGGGATAAGAGAAGGAGAGAAACCCCAGAGAGGCACGTAAGACTGCAGACCCCCCCCCCCCCCCCCCCCGTGACATGTAGGATACGCTAAGCTTATGTAGGACCAGGAGTGACAAAAAGAATAAATATAAATATTCATCCATCCATTCGCTTCCGCTTATCCTTTTTGGGGGGCGCTGGAGCCTATCCAAGCTGTCATAGGACGAGAGGCGGGGTACACCCTGGACAGGTCGCCAGTCTGTCGCAGGGCTAACACACAGACACAGACAACCATTCGCTCTCACATTTACTCCCGCACTCACACCTACGGGCAATTTGGATTAATCAACTAACCTATCCCCACGAATATAAATATTAAATAATTAAATGTTTAATTTAAATTGGAAATGCCCATTGATTTAATATAGATTATATATTTTTTATTTTGCATGTTCTCCCCATGTCTGCGTGGGTTCTCTCCGGGTACTCCGGCTTCCTCCCACCGTTCAAAGACATGCAGCTTGTGGGGATAGGTTAATTGGATAATCCAAATTGCCACTAGGTGTGAATGTGCGAGTGAATGTGAGTGTGAATGGTTGTCTGTCCTTGTGTGTTAGCTCTGCGACAGACTGGCGACCTGTCCAGGGTGTACCCTGCCTCTCGCCCTATGACAGCTGGGATAGGCTCCAGCGCCTCCCGCGACCCTGAAAAGGATAAGCGGAAGCGAATGGATGGATGGATGGATGGATATATTTTTTAATTGCATTATTTATTTATTTCAAAATGTAATTAATTGACACATTTAATTCATTATTTAATGGCATATTTATTTCATTCATTTAGTCACACCTAGCCCTCCATAACAGCCCAGTGGCTCTCGATGGTTTTGTTTTTTAAGGAGGGGCAGAGTGCAAGTGCAGAAGCCCTCATAGCTATTTATAAAATGGCTCACCAGCACCTTTAGGATTTTATATGGTCTTTCCTTTTTATTTTGAGATAACCACTTTGAACTGGACAAGATGAGAATCAGTTCACATGATTACAATTTGAGACTTTTTAAAGTTTTTCCAAGTATGTTTTAAATCTAAAAGCAAATTGTGTCATGTGCCTGGAGGTGAACATGACAACCAACATGTTTGCTGTGGCCAGTTTTATATAAAAAATAAAATAAAGCTAACTTTCTTTGTCCTCAATTGTGAATCTTATTTTGTCAGTCAGCTATATTGTCAGGTGGACGAGGTGTGCTGCATCACGTTAGTTATAAGAAAGCTGATACACTCACATATTTGAAAGTCAAGTTTTCATGGTATGACTGTGTGGCTTGTATGATCTGGACCTAAATGCAGGGAGACTTGGAAGACTGTATATGAATACGTGAGGCACATTTAATGCTGAACGAATGCAAAAATATAAAAATCCCAAATCTAAGAATTTCTGGGGAAACGTTGAAGAAGGCGACATACAACCATGAGGAAGAACACAACAAATTATAACCTTTATGGAACCTTAACTTCCATAAAGGTAGCTCGCAAAGGAATCTGCCAATTAGATTTATTCTACGCATTTCTTTTATTTTATCTTGAACCTTAATTTTAACAAGTATTTGGAATATCAATTTTATTGAACTAAAGTCTGTGTTGAAATAAGAAGAGAAAATGCTCTCAATTATGGAGACAGTCAAATGGTTTATTTATGTTTGATGTGTGCTTTACATTTGTGTGGCTGTTAATAAAGTTAGCGCGCTCTAGGGGGCGTATGCGTTCATCAGCCGAAGGCTGATGTGTGATTATTCCTCCCAAAATGTCGTTGATGAAGTTAGCTATGCACGTTAGATTTTACTGCGCATTTTCATACCTCTGCCAACAGGTTATGGGCCCAGGAAGCTAAGAAGTTTTCCAAAAGAGTCCATGTCGTTTTGCCACCGAAAGAAACGCCGCGACGTACTGCGCACTCGGTGAGGATTAGCATACCATGCTAGCGCCATGAGCCGACGAGCCGCTGAGTCAAATAGCCGTTGGGCTCGGCTAGTTTTTGATGGAGATGAAAAGAATTACGAACTATGGGAGACGAAATTTTTGGGCCACCTTCGTCTGCAAGGTTTAAGAGACATTATTTTGAAGCAGCCTACCGACGCGGAGGGAGAAGAAGAGAGAGCAAAGAATGCAGAGGCCTACGCGGAGCTGATCCAGTTTCTGGATGACAAAAGTTTGTCTCTTGTTATGCGAGAAGCAGCGGATGATGGACGGAAGGCGCTGGGGATTCTAAGAAACTATTATGCAGGTAAAGGAAAGCCTCGTATAATTAGCCTGTATACAGAACTCACTTCGCTCCAAAAGTCCAGCAGTGAGAGTGTGACTGAGTATGTGATACGAGCAGAGACAATAATCACAGCCCTGAGGAATGCTGGTGAAACTTTGAGTGATCGGCTATTGGTAGCAATGGTTTTGAAGGGACTGCCAGAATCGTTCAAACCGTTTGCTATCCATGTCACACAAAGTGAAGTTGAAGTGACTTTTGCTGAATTTAAAACTAAACTGCGAAGCTTTGAAGACACAGAGAAAATGCGCGCCACAGCGTCAGATGACAACATCATGAAAGCACGTGCACGACCGAGCGACAATCCCACGTTTGAAAAATCGAATGACCGTGGGGCCGGCAACGCAGACATAGTGTGTTTCAGATGCGGACTAAAGGCAGGGATAGCTCAGTAGGTAGAGCGGTTGCCCCATGATCGGAAGGTCAGGGGTTCGAATCCCCTGAACGGCTACCCTGAGGTACCCTTGAGCAAGGTACCATCCCTACACGCTGCTCCCCGGGCGCTGCACTGGTGGCTGCCCACTGCTTCACTGAGTGAATGGGTCAAATGCAGAGAAGAATTTCCCCACGGGGATCAATAAAAGTGTACATTATTATTATTAAAGGGACACAAAGCCAGGACGTGTCAGCGCAAGCAGTGGTGTAGCGAGTGTAAAAGCACCACCCATCGGGACTCAACATGCAGACGGAAACGGCGGCAAGACAATGCACGGAAAGTTTCCGAGGAGTGGGGTAGCAAAGACTACGCATTCCGGGTAAGCAGCGAGGGTGCAGCGTTCCAGTCAGAGCATGGCATCAACAAAAAGGGTCTGATGGTGGACACAGGGGCAACTTCGCATATTGTTACAGATATAACGAAGTTCAGGAGATTCGACGACAGTTTCCAGCCCAAGTCACACTACGTAGAGTTGGCTGACGGCACCAAGTGCACTGGAGTTGCAGAGCAAAGAGGGGAGGCAGAGTTTTGCTTGATGGACAGCAGGGGGCAGTGCCACAAAACAACCTTGAAACAGGCACTGTACATCCCATCGTATCCACAAGACATCTTCTCTGTGAAAGCAGCTACCTCAAATGGAGCAACTATGATCTTCAAGCAAGGAAAAGACACCCTGCGACACAAAGACGGTACAAGGTTCCCAATATATGAGTACAACAGACTGTACTACCTACAAACAGTAAACACTGAAGGTAAAGACCAGTGTAAGGGTTGCTATGACATGCAAACATGGCATGAAATTCTTGGTCACTGTAATTATGATGACATTCAGAAATTACAGGGGGTTGTTGATGGTATGGCAATCAAAGGAAAAACAGATAAATCTGTCTTGCATTGTGAAGTGTGCACACAGGGAAAGTTTGTTCAAACTAGAAACAGGGACCCTGATGCACGAGCCAAAACCGCCTTAGAGCTGGTACACACAGATCTAGCTGGTCCAGTAGACCCAGAGTCCAGAGATGGATATAGATTTGCACTATCATTCACTGATGACTATTCCAGTGCAGTGTTTGTGTATTTTCTGAAAAATAAGAGTGACACAGCAAAAGCAACACAGAAGTTTTTGGCTGATACAGCCCCGTATGGGCAAGTTAAATGTATCAGGTCTGACAATGGAACAGAGTTTATGGGAAATGAGTATCAGGCACTCCTTAGCAAAAATGGAATCAGGCATGAGACCTCAGCACCATACTCACCACACCAAAATGGTACTGCAGAACGCAATTGGCGTACTCTTTTTGATATGGCCAGGTGTATGTTAATAGAGAAACAGTTACCTAAAGAGTTGTGGACTTACGCAGTGCAAACAGCAGCTGTAGTGAGGAATAGATGTTTTAACAGACGCACAGAACAGACACCATATTTAATGCTGACAGGAAGAAGGCCAAACCTTTCCAGGATGCAGACATTTGGGTCAGTGTGTTATGCCTACAGGCAGAACAAGAGAAAACTAGACTCAAGGTGTGAGAAAGGAATTTTTGTTGGATATGACAAGAACAGTCCAGCTTATATGGTCTACTACCCGGGCAGTGGGAAAGTACAGAAGCATAGACTGGTGAAGTTTGAGACTAAAACAAGAGTAGAGAGACAAACACAGACTGACAAGGTGCCAGATGATGAGGGTGACTTTGAGACACCAAACAGGTTCACCAAGACCAGAGAACAGACTGATGTGAGTACAGAACACACAGATACTCAGGAACAGATCCCAGTAAGCATGTCTGAGATGAGCAGCCAGTCACAGGAGAATGAACTCGACTGCGAGGCTGCAAGGTATCCTTCCAGAGTGAGAAAGAGGCCTGGGTATTTAAGTGAATATGTTACTGATAAGGAGGATTGTGATCAAGTACTTACAAACATGGATTATTGTTACAGAGCAATGTGTAACATTCCCCAAACATTCAAGGAAGCAATAACTTCATCTAACTCAGAGAAATGGGTCAGTGCAATGGATGAAGAGATGCAATCACTAAGAGAAAATGACACATTTACCTTAACCACTTTGCCTGAGGGTAAGAAGACAGTGGGGGGTAGATGGGTGTACGCAGTCAAAAACAATGTTGATGGATCTGAGAAGTACAAGGCACGTTATGTTGCTAAAGGATATAGTCAGAGGATAGGTGTGGATTATGAAGAAACATTTCCCCCTACTGCTAACCTGACTAGTATCAGAGTGTTGATGCAAAAGGCAGCACAAGAAAACATGCTTTTACATCAGATGAATGTTAAAGCTGCCTATCTTCATGCACCAATAGATTGTGAGGTATTCATGGAACAACCTGAGGGTTATGAGGTAAAATCCGACACAAATGAAAAACTGGTGTGCAAGTTGAAAAAGTCGCTATATGGGCTAAAACAATCAGGCCGGAATTGGAACAAGTTGTTGCATGAATATCTGAGTGAGAACAACTTCGTGCAAAACCCAGCTGACCATTGTGTTTACACAAAAATGACAGAAAATAAGAAGGTGATTCTGATTGTATGGGTAGATGACCTGATCATTGCTGCTAGTGATGAAAGTGAACTAACTGTTGTGAAGAAAATGCTTGCAGCAAAATTCAAAATGAAGGATTTGGGTAAACTGAGACATTTCATTGGTATAGATTTTGACCAGAGTGATAACTGTGTAAAAATGTCACAAAAACAATATGTGGAAAAAATACTTGAAAGATTCAACATGCAGGATTGTAAAGAAAGACAGACACCTTGTGAGCAAAAACTGAACTATGCTGATGATGCAGAAAAGATGAGTGATGTCAAAAGGTACAGAGAGGCAGTTGGTAGTCTGATCTATTTGGCTACATGCACAAGACCGGACTTGAGTTTTATAGTCAGTAAACTTTCACAGTACTTTACTGAGCCAACTGAAGACAAATGGACTACAGTAAAACATGTACTGAGGTATCTGAAAGGGACAACCGAGAAAGAACTGTGTTACAGGAAATGTGACAACAAAGAACTGAGGTTGTGGGCATACAGCGATGCTGATTGGGCAGCTGATGTAACAGACAGACGGAGTATAACTGGTTATTGCATAAGCTTGTCTGTAGATGGTCCTCATGGAAAACCAAAAGACAACCTACTGTTGCATTATCTACCTGTGAAGCGGAGTACATGGCTTTAGCTGCGACCCTACAAGAAGTTTTGTACCTAATGCAACTGTTACAAGGTATTGATGGACAAAAATATGCACCGCCAAAAGTTCATGAAGATAATCAGGGTGCAATTGCGTTGGCGAAGAATCCTGTGACGAGACAGAGATGTAAACATGTTGACATAAAGTACCACTTTGTGAGATCAACTGTGAGTGCAGGAAAAATAACTCTGGATTATTGTTCAACAGAAGAGATGGTTGCAGATGTAATGACAAAGCCTGCAACAAAAGTTAAGCTGTTCAAGTTTGAGAAGTTTATGTTTGGGCATTAACATGGTATACGAACATGTATACAGTACTGAGGAAGAAACCTTTTGTTTGTTGTTTTTTTTGTTTACTTAAGAGCATCATAATATGAGAGCAAGTGGGGGTGTTGAAATAAGAAGAGAAAATGCTCTCAATTATGGAGACAGTCAAATGGTTTATTTATGTTTGATGTGTGCTTTACATTTGTGTGGCTGTTAATAAAGTTAGCGCGCTCTAGGGGGCGTATGCGTTCATCAGCCGAAGGCTGATGTGTGATTATTCCTCCCAAAATGTCGTTGATGAAGTTAGCTATGCACGTTAGATTTTACTGCGCATTTTCATACCTCTGCCAACAGTCTGTTATTTTAGTTTGTTGCGAGTTTACTATATCATTTCATGCTGTTTTCTAGTTAATAAGTCTGCTGAATGAGAAGGTTGTTTCATTGATGCATGAAACAATATTTTGTAGATGAAATGCTGAAAGGTCATCTGCTGCTAAGTGGAGGCACTGATTATAATCTCAATACTATCCGGTCTTTAAGTCTGACGTCATTAGCCGCATCCAGGCCCAAACTCTGCTGCAGGTCCCTAAGTCAAACGATCACTGCAGCATTACTGAGAGTTGAAAAACTGTCTAAATCCTTTCATCAGTAATAAAATAATCAGCGTTGCTGCTTTGCCAGGTGTAACGATTAAGTTTAACAACCAGGCATCCATGAAAACAGAATTTATTAAATTTAACAGAGTTGGAAGTTAGCAGGAAGTTAGCAGGAAGTTAGCTCGCTAGCGGGCGATCGTGGCTCAAGAGTTGGGAGTTCGCCTTGTAATCGGAAGGTTGCCGGTTCGAGCCCTGGCTCGGACAGTCTCGGTCGTTGTGTTCTTGGGCAAGACACTTCACCCGTTGCCTACTGGTGGTGGTCAGAGGGCCAGGTGGCGCCAGAGTCCGGCAGCCTCGCCTCTGTCAGTGCGCCCCAGGGTGGCTGTGGCTACAATGTAGCTTGCCATCACCAGTGGGTGAATGGGTGGATGACTGGTTGTGTAAAGCGCTTTGGGGTCCTTAGGGACTAGTAAAGCGCTATACAAATACAGGCCATTTACTTCAATTTAAATATAATATACCATGCTCTGACCGAGAGATTTCTGAAAAAAATTTAAATGTACAGCTCTGCTATCACTTCAAACCTAAATGAAGACAGAAAACTAAACAGCAGTGACGTTTTGTAGGGTTACTGAAGTTGGGCTAGCTGGCAGCAGCGCTTTTTGATACGGGCGACATGGGCGGTTGCTCAGGGTGGCATCGTGGTGGGGGCGGCATCACGGGCATCGGTTAAAAAAAAAGAAAAAAAATTGCTTGTACTCATGCTGCCCCGACGTCATGCCAGCACAGATTGGGAATGGCATAAGAAAAAATCGGTTTTCTGCCGCCCCATCTGTTGGCATCTGTGACCCTAAACCTGCTGCCCCAGCATGCAACAGCATAGGATAGCACTGACCACAACAGAAATACAACAAGTAACATTAATTAGTAGGGATAGTGAAAATGTCTGTTTACCTTTGTTAGCCACTTGGCTATGATAGTAAACAGTAGACACTGATGTAGCTTACTGAATCTTTGGACTGTGTTCAGCACAATATTAATTAGTCATTGTCAATTCTTGATTTGCCCTGTTTCATTGTATGACCAATTATGATGGCTGTTTGTAATCCATTTGCATACTATGCATACTCTGTGTGTGTGTGTGTGTGGGGGGGGCAGGCTAGGACCACCAGTGCTAGCTGGTATATAACTATTGTTAAGAAATAGAGAGATATTTTAATATCTATCTGCTCATTAGATTGTTTTATGTACTTTAATAATGAAGGCTTGTAGAGCAAGGCCACTTTTGACTCACAAACTAAGTGCTCAGCCAGACTGAAAAACAGGAAGTTTTAGTGCATAGGCATATTAACTCATTCACTGCCATTGACGTCTATAGACGTCAATTGAAAAACTTACGTTGACTGCCATTGACGTCTATAGACGTCAATTGAAAAACTTACGTTGACTGCCATTGACGTCTATAGACGTCAATTACGTTTTTCAATGGGAGGGGCTAGAATACAACCTCGGGCAACTTGAAAAACTGAAGCCCACCAGCAGTAAAAGTAGACCTGCAAGGAGGTGCAGGGTTTGCGCACGTAAGGGATTGTGCAGTGAGACAAAAATGTGGTGCAAGTCTTGTTGTGTGCCCTTGCATCCCGGAAAGTGTTATAATGATTACCACACAAAAGTGAATTATTCATTGTGAATAAATGTTTCACTATGTACATTTTATTTTTTCATATATTTGTAAATAAATTGTTTTGATAAAACATAACCTTTCTCAGTGTTATTTGTTTTATAGAAGTGAAAAACTATTTTATATGTTAGAGGTGTCACAAAGCAAGAAATATTAGTGTCAAAGGCACATTTCTGCTTGAAATGTATTTTTCACAAAAAGCTCGTTTTCTCCCTTTTTTTGGTCAAAACAGGCATTTTTGGTGGAACCCACCTCTCTTCTACAGCTGATTACTAAAGAATGGAAAATGGTAGAAACAAGCTTTTTTTTTTGGATGAAAGAAGAGAGTCTGTTCTTCATTTTGGTAGGTTCAGCGTTTATATGATCATAACACACAGTTTTCTGTGGCTCTTCAAAAATGAGTAAAAATGCTCAAAAACCCTGGCAGTGGGGAGTTACCTGATTTGAAAATGGCTGGCAGTGAATGAGTTAATAGATAAGACACAGAAAAGAGGAACTTTGCCATATAAGCAATGTTTGAAACAGTGCGACGTGCAAAGTACAGAGATAACACCATATAAGACATATGTGGAGCTAAAAATGTTGGTTCTAAAAGCCTTGCAAGTCAAAAATACGTATATATAGTGCTGCTGTATGTCACACACGCAGTTTCAATCAAAACAGCTCCTTTTGGTCTGAGTGTGTGTGTGTTACTTAGTTCCGCTTTTTCTGTCTGGTTTCCTGTATTTTATTAATATGCCTCTGCAGCTCTGCACTAAACTTCCTGTTTCTTAACTTCCCCTTACTAAAGCCTCTGTTGCTAGCATAACATTAGTACAGTGAAGCTGGAGGATGAACAAACTTTTTTTCCACTCGGTAAACGCTAACATGAGGGATCCCGATGGTTAGGGACAAATACAATCGCATGGCAGGCAATGTTCCCTCTAAGCTGCGTGCGTGCGCAACTGCGCAGTGGGGGGCACGGTCTCTGCGCACAGAAAATCTGCGTTACATACACACACACACACACACACACACACACACACACACACACACACACACACACACACACACACAAAAATCTAACCTGAATTGAAAATAAAACTTTAACAATTCTGTTTTGCAGTGTTAGTCAGTAAGTGATTGGCTGCTCCCATATCGGATTAGAACGATGCCACCTTATCCCATAGTCCAGCCAATAATGTGATTCACATTCGTATATACAACGTCATTGACGGGCTATGACAGCGTCCTTATGTGCCGACACCGGTGTTTTAGCTAGCAATAAATAAATAAATAAATAAATAAAAAGAGCTAAATTACACAAGACTCCTTTAAAAAGGTGCAGAAATGTTACATGCATTATTTTATAAACACTTTCTCAGCTCACTCTGGATATTGGAGCACACAGATCATCTTGCAACTTATCCCCTCCACACAAAAAATGGCTGCCCTGCACATGCAGGTCTGTTTCAGAAACACATCATCTTGTTAAAATACTGACCATTTAGCACTGCAATACAATTACACCAGCAAGTTTTGTGCATATCTACAGATTTCTTACAAACAATATCAACAATATAAGGAGTTACTCAGACCAACAGGTTCTGGGAGAAGACCCAAACTGTCACCCTCAGATGAGAGAAATGTGGTTAGAAAGACCAGAACCACCAAGCCTCTAAGCTTGCTGTCACCTGGAAACTGCCATGTCATGATTGTCATGATTCAGCTGTGTGGCAGGCAGGATTGGACCCAAACGCAGGACTCATAGACGGGAGGTTAAACTTAAAGCGCAGCTTTATTGCTGGGAAAAAAACTCTTCATAGAAAACAGTCTAAACCAGGGATGGGTAATTCCAGGCCCCGAGGGCCAGTGTCCTGCAGGTTTTAAATCTCACCTTGGGTCAACACACCTGAATCACATGATTAGTTCGTTACCAGGCCTCTGGAGAACTTCAGGACATGTTGAGGAGCTAATTTAGCCATTTAAATCTGCTGTGTTGGTTCAAGGACACATCTAAAACCTACAGGGACACCGGCCCTCGAGGCCTGGAGTTACCCACCCCTGGTCTAAACCAAAACCTCAAATGCAAAACTCGAAACAAAACTGGCCACAGGAACCTCGGAAGTAAGAAACTTACACTTGGAACCTAACACACAGCATGAAGAGGGACGGCGCAACAAAGGGCAAACAAAAGGCCTAAATATACAGAGGAGTAATGAGGGAATGGGAAACTGGAGGGAGACACAGCTGGGATTAATTAGACCAGGGGTGTCAAACTCCAGGCCTCGAGGGCCGGTGTCCTGCAGGTGTTAGATCTCACCCTGGGTCAACACACCTGAATCAATTCGTTTATTCCCAGGCCTCTGGAGAACTTCAAGACATATTGAGGAGGTCATTTAGCCATTTAATCAGCTGTGATGGATCAAGGACACATCTAAAACCTGCAGGACACCGGCCCTCGAGGCCTGGGGTTTGACACCTGTGAATTAGACATAATGAAACAAAGGAAGCAAAACTAGAAACACTGGCATGAGACATTTAAAATAAAACTGGAAATATAACAGAGATGCGGACTTGACACTTACGGTGTGTTCACACCGAATGCGATAGACGCGAGCGAAAACGCCCCAAATGCCCCTAATTTGACGCGTTCACATTCGCACCTCGACGCGTGTCCAACACAAATCAATCGCTCCTCAAAATTGCATATTTTGACGTGCGTGAACCGGAAATGTGGGAGGAAGTTGTGCCAGACGGTTTCTTTGCTAGATGGCAGCAGCGGCATTAAGGACGTCCTCGCCGTACCTGGGTCCATCAGGTCCTCCAGACGCGTGAGCAGTTTGGTGAGTTTCACCACTTGCTCCAGGAGCTGCGCCTGGATGACGGCCGCTTTCAGCGATATCACCGTCTTTCACTCGCCCAGTTTGAGGACCTGCTGTCCCCAGAATCGCCCGCCTAGACACCAACTACAGCCGCTCAATCCCACCTGCAGAGCGCCTGTTCATCTGCCTGAGGTTAGTAAAAGTGTTTAATACAGTAGTCCTTTATTGATACTTGTGCTAATATATGCAAAACTATAGTTTATACACTGCTAACATGGATGTGGTATGCTATCAATGAATGCTGTCGGTGTTTACTGATAGCAAACTGTGATACGGAGACGACTGTTCATAATATTTCTAGTGATACTCGAAAGGTCTCATCAAGTCCCGATTTAATTCGATTTATGCTATGTTATCAGTGTTTGCATTGATAGCATGGCTGTGGTGTCATATCAGTGTATGCTCTCGGTGTTTGCTGATATCAGACTGTGGTATGAGGACTACTGTGGGTTAATCTTTGTAGTGATACTCACTCCTTTTTAAAAAAAAAATTTAGACCTGGTTTAATTCTGGGATAGTTGAATATTTGTATATAATCCCCGCAGCTGTCAGACTCTATAACAGGGGTCACCAGCCGTTCTTAAAACTGAGAGCTAGATAAAATTGTGAACAGTTTGGTTCATCTTTAGTTATATGGTTCTATCTAGCATATTCTTTCTTGATATGCTATCTTATCACAGGTTAATTTTTCAAAAATATTAACAATGATTTAAGCAAGGAAAGGGCTACATGTCAACATACAACTCATTTCTATTAATGTCTTACTTCATTCCTACCTGATTGACATGTCTAGGAATTATGAGTGATTGGTTCACTGTAGTTGTTAAAGTTGCTACCAATCAAATTATGATATGTTAAAGTTAAAACAAAACACGACTGTTTTATATTATATCTAATATATATCATGTAATTATCCTTATAATTACAAAATGTTTTATGTAAGATTTATGTTTTGTGATTTAAATCTGACATTACAAAAGTATTTTGGAATTTGAACAATGTATTTTGTAACTGCAGTACAAATAATACTAATTTTGAACAATTTTGTCCAGGTTCCTTGTCACCGGGGACTCCTTCAGGACCACTCTGGATGGGAAGCATGTCCACACAAAGGCACCCCATATATCATATAGGAGACACGCACATTGATATACACTAAATATTTATTTCATTTCTTTTTTTGTGGTGCCCAAATTTATGCACCTGCTTGATTTTGTTTAAACAATTATTGCACACTTTTTGTAAATCCAGTAAACTTCTTTTCACTTCTCAAATATCACTGTGTGTCTCCTGTGTGATATATTTAACTGACATTTTTTTATTGTAACAACCAACGATTTATACAGGAAATTAATGGCTATTAACAATGTTGCCCAAACTTTTGCATCCCACTGTATTAGTATATTTTGTCATTAGTATAATATGAAATAAATTCTACATGTGTCAAGTCGTGTGCCAACATTTGCTGTGTAGTAGAACTGAGACATTAGTCATTATAAAAATTTATTTGAAATAATATTAAAATTCTCAAACAGAAAAACCCATTCCATTCGCTTCCGCTTATCCTTTTCAGGGTCGCGGGGGGCGCTGGAGCCTATCCCAGCTGTCATAGGGCGAAAGGCGGGGTACACCCTGGACAGGTCGCCAGTCTGTCGCAGGGCCAACACACAGGGACAGACAATCATTCACACTCACATTCACTCGCACATTCACACCTAGTGGCAATTTGGATTATCCAATTAACCTATCCCCACAAGCTGCATGTCTTTGGACGGTGGGAGGAAGCCGCAGTACCCGGAGAGAACCCACGCAAACACGGGGAGAACATGCAAACTCCACACAGAAAGACCCCGGCCTGATGGTGGAATTGAACTCAGGACCTTCTTGCTGTGAGGCAACAGTGCTAACCACCGTGCCACAAACAGAAAAACATTAACCATAAATATATAAAATATAAGTATTTACAGAGAGACAGGAATAAAAAGGACCCAGCTGCTCTCCAGAGCAGGAACAAGGCTGAGGAGGAAATGCTCCATTGGAGACTGCTGTGGCCTCTTCAGGGACACCAGGATGGCCAGCTCCACCGCTGATGGACCGTCCTGGGACCCGTCCCTCATCTGCCTCGGAGCTGTCCTCCTCTGTGGGCCTGTAAAACAGCACAAAACACAAAGAAATGAGAAGGTTGCTACTAGATTTTCATTTCAACATTGAAAAAACAAAAAAACAAAAAACAAAACTGGATATAATCAGATTAGTTGTACCGGTAGATATTTAGTAAAGGTGATCACAAGGGAATCCCACCAAGTAAAAAGCTATCAGTGCTTGCTGTACATACCTGTGGGTGCAGCAGGAGGAGCTCAGGGACTGGGGAGCCAGGAGAAGCAACAGGGGATGCTCTGCTGCAGAATCAGTTGGTTCTATCAAGACAATATTAAATGTTAACAGGTTTAATAAATCATAGAGAAAGTATATACAGTGGTCCCTCATTTATTGCAGCAGGGGTTATCAGAATAACTAGCCCCTCGCCACACACATGAACACAGTTCTCATAAGTTGATTCTCAAAGTGCAAACCCTTGTAGATTGCAAAACGTAAAAGTATTATTATGCCGCGTTTTGTCTTCATCTGCCTGCCACTTTCGTGCACCTTTTTCCCTCGCGGTGCAGGTGTCTATTTCCGAATGAAGGTCATAGTTATGGGTGCTTTTGTGCTTTTTTTTTTCCTATAGGGCTTTGGAGCCTGATGTCATGGGGGTGGGCGTGGAAAGGATTTTGGCCCGATCCGCCTTGTCTTTTCATTCTTTCCCAACCTGGAAGCAACATGAGGAAGCTCGTGTATCGATATTACCAAACGAAGGCGTCTAGCCTGGATAGCAGCTGTGAGACGAGCTGGTTCTCTTCCATCTCCAAATATCTGTTGGTGCTCCAGACATTTTCATTCCGGTAAGTTCTAAATACGTTCATATCACTCTTTATAGTCTATTAGTTTTATTTTTGATGCGCTCTGAGGTCATGGCAAATTAGAACAAACATCCTACTGAGTGAGTTTGCAGAACTACCTTCTATTTCTAGAGTTGCTAATTATTTGGCATTATTGCAGCAAACCAGCCTATGAAATGGATGAAACATCATGACTGGGTTCCAGCGCTACACAAGGGACCTGCTTCAAACATACCACCATGCCAATCAGATTACTTCTTCCATGTCAGGGTGAAGAGGTGACCCTTCAGGATAAGATGGTGAAGGTTTGCTGCATTTGGTGAACAGTGTCATAATAAAACCAGGGAAAAATGAAACCTGCTCCAGTTAAATATTCTTAAGTCTTTTGATGTATAAATAGCGGTATTTGTAAACTATAAATGACGTGGATTCTACATTGTAACGGATGTGATGTTCTATAAAGTGGTTTTAATATAAAAAAAAAAGAGGCAAAAATTAGTTTGTTAGTTATGAGTGTTTTTGTGCCGTTTATTCTATTGGACGTGATGGTTATCAAAACCAAACATTAGGGCTGCTCAATTAATCGAATTTTAATCACGATTACGATCTGGGCTTTCAACGATCATTAAAAATGACTGAGCCGATTATTAGCCCCTCCCTCATGCTTTACTCTCGCGCTGCTCCGTGTGGCAAATCAAGCGCACTGCTCTGCATTTCGAACATGCGTCACAACAATTAAGAGGACCCGAGGGAAGCTCGGAAAGCTAAGCAGAAGTTATTTGGAGAGGAGTGGACTGCCGTTGGTTGAAAAGAGAGGTAAAAAAAACAAAAAACTTCAGTGGTGTGGAAACATTATGGGTTCGCGGAGTCAGACGTGGATGAAGTAGACACAGTGTGTAAACTTTGCTATGGTGTCGTAGCTGCACCACAGAGCAACACTGCAAAGTTTACATTTTTCATTTATTTCTTATATTGCAAACATTTGCACTGTTATCTGTATTTGCACACTATTTTATATTATTTTTTAAAGTCATTATTCAATACATTGTTATTGTTAACCCTTTAAAGCCGGTCAGAGCAGCATGCTCGTTTTGTATAACTACTTTTAAATCCCTGTAGAACCGCTAAGCTAGCACAATAAATTTTTTTCCATATGAAACCAGAGGAGTTGTACTTACATCTTATGCCATCAGCTTGTCCTAGGTCACGGTTTCCTTCCACATATAGCTTTGCAAAAATTGCATAAAAAGTGCTTGCAGGAACAAAAACATAATATTCCAGAAACACGCTTTGCCGATCCGATCAGCTGTTCTTAACACTTCCCACATTGAAAAAGACGTCAACACGAACTATCGCAAGTGACGTCATTTTCGCGGAAAATGTAGTTTTTTACTTGTAGGCCTTAGAACTCGAATTGCACTGCTGGAAATAGTTTATTTTGATGCACATGCACATTCTTTGCAAATTTGCATCATAGGATTGTTTTTTTGTTTTTCCTGCAGTATATAAAAATTGCTGTATCTCCAAAAATAAAACTATGAAGACACTCAAAATAAATTTCCTGTTGTTGTAAACTATTTTTTGCAACTTTTTTGTATTTAAAGTTTTGAGGGATAAACCTCTTAAATTTCTCCAAGTAGAAATATATGTAAAAAAACAAAACAAAAATGATTTTCAATTTTTTTGTAGTTTATTGCACTTTTTTGCAATTAATGTAGTTACTATGGACTTAATACATACACATTTTTAAAATATGGGCTATAACAGTTGTATTGATGTATAGCAGGGGTGGGCAATTCCAGGCCCCGAGGGCCGGTGTCCTGCAGGTTTTAGATCTCACCTTGGGTCAACACATGAGAATCACATGATTAGTTCGTTACCAGGCCTCTGGAGAACTGCAGGAGCTAATTTAGCCATTTAAATCAGCTGTGTTGGTTCAAGGACACATCTAAAACCTGCAGGGACACCGGCCCTCGAGGCCTGGAGTTGCCCACCCCTGATGTATAGCAACTTGAAATGCTCCCACAAATGGCACTACAGCATGTAAAAAAAAATAATATAAGCTCTGGCGGACTTGGTTCTATGGTAGATCTTAAAGGGTTAAATAAATATCGTCAAATAATCGTGATCTCAATTTCAGTGAAAATAATCGTGATTATCATTTTTGCCATAATCGAGCAGCCCTACCAAACATGATAAATTTGGCAAGCGCAGGAGACACAGCACAGAGGAGATTTGTCAATCAGGCTGCAGAATGCAATGCTGTACTGCAATAAAAAAAATAAGCGAAAAAGCGAGGCAGCGACGGATGAACAGCGGGACCACTGTGTGCTGTTTATTAATAAACAATAAAATATATTCCTATATGACAACATGCATAAAAGCAGAACGGTATTTGTACATCAGTGGGAAAATAGCAGTGGCTTGCTAGCTTTTGTACGGCTTCCCCGGATCAGTGAAAACTTTCAAAAGAGAAATGGATGAACTTACCAGGTTGCCCGATCTCTTCACAAATCTTCCTCCAAGCTCGGTCCTTTATATTCCTGTCTCGGTACTGAAAGCAGCTGGTGTCGTACAGCTCTGGGTTGTTTGCTACTGCGTTGATTAGCCTTCCCTCCATTGAAGAATGAAGGGCTTTGGCTGGATCTGCCCCTTTGACCTATGTTGTATGTTCACCAGTATGATAATGATGAAACAGTAATCTCAGTTAATGTGGTTTTATTAACCAGCACAGCAGCAGAGAACTTACATGCTTGGATTCAATAACGGAATGGCGCCTATACCACTCAAGACATACACACACCTACACGGAGGTACGGCAAGCGGATTAGGACAAAATACCAAACTAACAGCAGGTTATCTACATCCCCCTTCTTTAGTTCATCCCCAACCGGATATAAAGTTTAATGCATGCTAAATAATAATAATCACAGCATTAAAGGTGACATATGCTGATCCTTAGGAACATTTAAATTTGCAACCAGATGGAAGAAATAAACATGACAAAAATATAATTTTGCTGTATAAAGTTAAATATGATTACTACTGAAAATCACCTCAAATAGAATTTAACTTGAAGCGTGGACATCAGTTACTGTTGGCTCAAACATCAGACCTGAAAATGTTCTGTGTTTTAACTAGTACCCAGTTAATCCCTATATCTTGGATTTGGTTTGCACACACGACCAAAGCGTGTCCTGTAAACACCATCACTCTTGGAAGGTCTTGGAGAATGCAAAACATCAGAAGAGCTCTTAACATGAGTGCTGTCTTTAAACTTTTCTACATCATTGTTTTCACCCACACCCTGCAGTCCATCATAATGATGATGATCAGTGTCTTTCTGAACAGTAACAGGCTCAGACACAGGTAAGTGTTTCCATCTGACTGTACCAGGTAGGATCTAGGTTCTTTACAAAGTTTCTTCACCACACCTGTGCGGTCATAACCCTGTGGGGTCTGTAACCTCACTACTTGTCCTTCGTTGAGAGGTGGAAGTGGTCGGCTGGATCTGTCATAACAGACCTTCTGAGTCAGTCTCTTGTTGAGTAGTTGGGCTTTCACTCTCTCAGATTCACGGTGTTGTGGTTCGAGCAGTTTGGTTGTGATTGGGAGCGTAGTTCGAGTCTGTCTAGATAGAAGTCGTTCTGCAGAGGAACCCAGGTTCACATCACGTGGAACACGTGGGTCCTTAGGGACTAGAAAAGCGCTATACAAATGCAGGCCATTTACCATTACCATTCCTGAGATTCAGCAGGTTGAGAAATACATCAGTGCCATCTCTGTGTGACTTCTCCATCAGCTGTTTAGCACTGCGCACTGCTCTCTCAGCAAGCCCATTGGATTGAGGATACTCTGGACTGCTGGTGACATGTTGAAAGTCCCACTGTGAAGTGAAGTCTTTGAAACGCTGGCTTGTAAACTGCCTTCCATTGTCTGAGATCAGAGTGTGTGGAGCACCATGAACTGAGAAGTGTCTTTTCAGCTTCTTGATGACTGTGGCTGATGTCAAATCCTTTAGCAGGTCTATCTCAAACCAGCCTGAGTATGAGTCGACTACTACTAAATAGTGCTGACAGTGCCACTCAAAGATATCTGTAGCCACAGTTGACCAAGGAAGCTCTGGAACTTCATGCAGATGAAGGGGCTCTTTTTGTTTATGAGGCTTAGTGCTGCTACACACCGAGCAGGAAGTAACTGTTTGTTCAATATCTCTTGACATGAGCGGCCAGAAGACGATCCCCCGTGCTCTCCGCTTGGTAGCTTCTACGCCGGGATGTCCTCTGTGCATGATGGTGATGTAGTCTCCTTGCAGTGATTTTGGGATCACGGCTTTGGAACCTTTAAGAATGATGCCATCATCCACAATCAGCTCATCCCTGAAAGGAAAATATGGATGAACCGCCATGGGAAGGTTGTGGAGTCGTTGTGGCCAACCATGTTTGATGAACGAGCTGAGCGCTTGCAGTGTTTCATCCTCAGCTGTGTGTCCTTTAAGTTCCTCCAGGCGTGAAGAAGAGATGCAGCTCACCTTCATGACATCAAAGTTGTCCTCTTCTTCAGACTGCTGGAAAGTGGAGCTGTTGGGAGCACGAGACAGTGTGTCAGCCAGATACATGTGTTTTCCACATTTATATGTGAGGGTGATGTTGTATTTTTGGAGCCTTAACAACATCCTCTGTAATCTGACTGGTGCAGCGTGAATAGGTTTCTTTAGTATGGTGACCAGTGGCTGATGGTCTGTTTCTACGACCACAGGCTTGCCATAAATGTAGCCATGAAACTTTGTACATGCGAAAACAACAGCCAGCAGCTCCTTTTCTATCTGAGCATATCTGGTTTCAGTGTCTGTCAGAGTACGTGAAGCATATGCCACAGGTCGCCCTTCCTGTAAGCAAGCTGCACCAAGACCATACTGTGATGAATCGCACGTTAGTGTCACAGGTTTGCTGACATCATAATATGACAGGGAGGAGGTCAGCGCCCTGACCCACTGGTGTCAAGACAACCATCTCACCCTCAACGTCGCAAAGACAAAGGAGTTGATAGTGGACTTCCGGAGGTGCAGAGAAGTACACACCCCCATCACCATCAACGGCGCTGCTGTGGAGAGAGTGAGCAGCTTCCGGTTCCTTGGAGTACATCTGGCTGAGGATCTTACGTGGTCAGTACACACAAACAAAACAGTGAAGAAGGCGCAGCAGCGCCTCTTCTTTCTCAGGAGACTGAAAAGATTCGGCATGAGCCCCCGCATCCTCAGGACCTTCTATCACTGTGCCATTGAGAGCATCCTCACTGGATGCATCACCACCTGGTATGGCAACAGCACCGCCTACAACCGCAAAGCTCTCCAGCGAGTAGTGCGGTGCTCTGAACGGATAATTGGAGGTGAGCTTCCCTCCCTCCAAGACATCTACAGGAAGCGGTGCCTGAGGAAAGCGGGGAGGATCATCAAGGACTCCAGTCACCCCAGCCATAAACTGTTCAGACTGCTTCCATCAGGAAGGAGGTTCTGCAGCATCCGGTCCCGTACCAGCAGACTGAGAGACAGCTTTTTCCATCAGGCCATCAGACTGCTGAACACGTCATAGACACCTCAGCTTCACTACTGGAACTTCAACATTATGCACTCCACACTGTATATAAATGCCACTTGTTTTGCACATATTCAACTCTGTATATTTTATATATTTTATTATTATTATTATTATTATTATTATTTATTTATTTTTTTAATTTTTTTTTTAACTATTTAATTTGTAAAAATGTGCACACACACACACACACACACACACACACACACACACACACACACACACACACGTAGGAAAATATTTAGTATACACATCCAGAAATGCATACACTATTATATATTGTACATATATTTATTAGTTTCAGGTTGGCCATTCTTGTATTTTGCTCGTTTGTGTTGTTGTGTTTGCACATCTCTGTTGCTTGTGGGGCTCGCACACAAGAATTTCACTCGCATGTGCTGTGCCAGTGTGCCTGCACATGTGATGTGACAATAAAAGTGATTTGATTTGATTTGATTTGATTTGATGACAGAACAGGTGGATTAGACATGTGCTCTTTAAGTGCTTCGAACGCAGTCTGATGCTGTGTGTCCCACATCCACTCACTGTCCTTGTGAGTGAGCTGTCGCAGAGGAGCTGACAGATGGCTGAAGTTTGGAATGAATTTTCCAAGATAATTGACCATCCCCAGGAACCTCTGCAGGGCTTGGACATCTGTTGGAACTGGCATCTCTTTGATTGCGGCTGTTTTGGAAGGGTCTGCTTTAAGCCCCTCGCTTGTGAAAATGTGTCCGACATAACTGACCTGATTCAGCCGGAATTTGCACTTTAATGGGTTTAGTCGCAGGTTTATTTCTCTGGCACGATCAAGGACTTTTCTCAGGTTGTCGTCATGTTCTTTCATGGTTCTTCTGCCGATGAGTATATCATCAACAATGATGGCACATGGATGGATACCCAGCGAATATCTGCTCCATGGCTCGCTGAAACACCTTGCTGGCAGCGTTAAGACCAAAAGGCATTCTGAGGAACCTGTAACGACCAAAACAAGTGCTGAAGGTGGTTAGCATGGATGATTTCTGATCCAATGACACCTGCCAAAAAGAGTTCTTAGCATCCAAAACAGAGAACACAGTAGCATTTGACATTATTGCAGCCACTTCTTCTACTGTGCGCATGGGATGGTGTGGTCTTTTCAGGACGGTGTTTAAATCTCAAGGATTTATGCATATCCTGATTTCATCTTTGCCTTTCTTGTTGGTGGCTACCATAGAAGACACCCAGTCTGTCGGCTCTGAGACAGGAGTAATGACGCCTAATTTCTCCATCCTGACCAGCTCTGCCTTGACCCTGTCTTTCATGGCCAAAGGGATGCGATGTGATGGGCGAACAACTGGTTTCACATCTGGGTTCAGTGTCATGCGATAGGTGACTGGCAACCTTCCAAGCTCATCAGAAAATAAGTCGCTGTATTCTGTGATAAGCTGTTGTGATAGGTCATCTGCAGACGTGCTCAATAGGTGGACGTCATTGCTGCTCCAAGTATTGGCTGAACATCTTCATTAATAACAAAGAATGATAGCACATGTGACTGTCCATGCAGAAAACACTGCAGCTTAATTACACCTGAGGTTTGAATCTTGCTGCCTCCAAATGCTACTAGGTTAACGGACTTGGGGTGTGCTTTCATTTGTTTATCTGCTCTTATAATGTTAAACGTTTTCTTGGGAAGCACATTACATTTAGCACCTGTGTCCACTTTCATCTCAACAGGAATCCCATTAATCTGCACGGTGACAAAAACTTCCTCTTTGTGTTCCACATGCACATCAGTCGCATGGATTGCATATTGCATCTCCATCAACGTAGAATGTGTCATCTCCGCTGTCATCAGCTTGGTCTGGTTCCACATGATGAACTGACTTTCTGTGTCTTGCTACGTTTTGGGTAGGCTGAACAGCTCTGCACAGTTTCTTAAAATGATTCCACTTTTTGCATGCTTGACACTGCTGCCCAAAAGCTGGACATTTACTCTTTTTTGCAGCATGAGCGCCCCCACAGTTAGTACAGTTAGTGACATGCTGTGTTTCAGACCTGTCTCCTTGTATTTTCATTTTATCTCCTCTGTGCTTTCTTGTAAATTTGGGCTGGAGCACATCAACATTTGATGCAGATTGTTGAGGAAAAGCAAGTGTTTTATTATGCTCTTCAGTCATTTCATGAATCTGGCAGACAGATATGGCTTTTGCTAGCGTTAAATCACTATGACGCAGTAGCACTTTCCTTAAATTGTCATTGTTGATGCCACAAACTAGTCTGTCTCTTATTAGTTCTTCACTCAGATCACCAAATCTGCAGCTTTTTGCTTTAATCCGTAAATCACTTACATAGGATTCAACAGTCTCGCCAGTCCTCTGATTCTGCGTGTTGAACTTGTGTCTTTCCATCGTGACGTTGGTTTGTGGGCTGCACATTTCTCTGAATTTCCCTTTGAGGCACTCAGGATCCTCCTTCGATTCTGCAGGAATGAGGACTCGTCCTCCATCGCTGGCCTCTCTCACTTGTAAACAAAAGACCGCTCCTGTTCTATAGCTTCGGGACCTGCTAAGTTGAGCAATGTGTAGGCTATAAAAATGTCATACTCTTGCTCAAAAATGCGCCAATTTTCAGCAACATTACCATCGAAAACAAGTGGGTCGGGCCTCCTGAATCCTTCCGCCATGTTGGCTGCAGTCCGGATACAAAAAATGCACCCATAAAATAGACTTGAGACGGAAAAAAAAATACCGTCAACTACGAAGTACGTGTTCCGTCGCTTCTGACACCATGTTGTATGTTCACCAGTATGATAATGATGAAGCAGTAATCTCAGTTAACGTGGTTTTATTAACCAGCACAGCAGCAGAGAACTTACATGCTTGGATTCAATAACGGAATGGTGCCTATACCACTCAAAACATACACACACCTACACGGAGGTACGGCAAGCGGATTAGGACAAAATACCAAACTAACAGCAGGTTATCTACAACCTAGGTCACAGCCACGTCACCAGGCTCCCGATTGGTTGTCGTGGCGTTCAAATTTTTCCAACTTGAGCGGTAGACGCACACTGACGCGCGTTTCAGCGAGGCAAATCGGGACCCGCAATCGCGTGTCATCGCACTTTTTCCATTGACTTTACATGTAAACCTGACGCTCTGAACACACAGACAGGGAGACATGACTGACTGGGGAGACAAAGGGAACATGAAGCACAGAGAGAATACAGAAACAGAAACTCCAAGCTTCTTTAACAATAATCAAGAAGTATAAATCAAACACAGAGCACCAGGTCACATCCAAGACCATGACAGGGACACCAGAGCATCGCTAGCGGTCACGTAGCACATCATTATATACCAGCTAGCCCAACTTCAGTAACCTTACAAATGTCACTGTTTTTTAGTTTTCTGTCTTCATTTATGCTGGAAGTGATAACAGAGCTATACGTTTTAATTTGTTTCCAAAACCCTGCAGTCAGGACATGCTATATTGTATTTAGATAGAAGCTAGCGAGCTAACTCCCTGCTAACTTCTAACTCCGTTAAATGTCATAAATTCCATTTTCATGGATGCCTGGATGTTAAACTCAATTGTTACACCTGGTAGAGCAGAACGCTGATCATTTTATTAAAGATGAAAGACTTTAGACAGTTTTTCAACTCTCAGTAATGCCATAGTGATCGTTTGATATATGGACCTGCAGCGGAGCTTAGGTCCAGACACGGCTAGTGACGTCAGACTGAACAACCGGATTCCTACCGCGGTGATGTTAAATTGGGGTGAAACGTCATCATAAGAGCTTTGACTGACAGCTGCAGTCACGGAGAAACTTGCGTATCTCTGTTCGTATCTGTATCTCAGATAGAGCTTAGGTTCTGAGAGGACGCCTAGCGTTTATGCTACGAAAACACGACCGAGTGTTTTAACCTGACAGCCTGAGGTGTTCTTCAGTAAACTGGACTACCCGACAGAAGGACCCGAGGCCCCGCTGCACTTTTTCGGTAAGTTAAACGTGTTTGTAAGCTAATCTGTAACTACCGTCCTTAGCTAGCTCCTGAGACCTAGCTAGCTAAAATGAGCACTCGGCTGTCAGGGTTCGTTTAGCTGTGCAGGTGAATGAATTTACTAAAGAAATCAAGAGAAACGCCCCAGGCTGCTCAGTCACTAATTACTGTACTTTTATTACAAGTATTATACTCTAAAAGCAACAGGCTGCACCCTGCTTCAGCTCCTGTGCAGAGCTGAATATTAAATATGTGCAAACAACAGCATGTTTTCAGTCTCTTGCCACATCTGTAAAGACAGTAACAATTTTTTAAAAAGCTTGTACTTCAGTAACTCCTCATTAATCAGGAACTATGGATTAAAGTACTGTAGTGTACTGTAATACTGAAAAAAATATAAGAGAAGAACTTCAGATCCTGAATGTGTGAGGACAGAAGAATCATCTTTATTTCAATATTGAGGGATGAAATTTATATCTGAGTTTGATGGTTCTGTTGTCTTTTTGATTACAGGAGCTGCCCTCAGATTCCTCATCGAGTGACAGCAGACAGATCATCTAACATGTTCACATGTTAACTGCAAAATGAACTGATGAAAACAGTACAAAGGTTAAAGTACCACATGTGATGTAGTGAAAGCTGCAGCTGTTTTAGTGATAAAGTTAAAGACAAAAAACAAAAGGATTAATCACTCATGTAACTGTGTCACTATATATCAGCATTACCAGGACCTCAGTTTGGTGTTTCACAAAGCTGCTGATCTCAGACATGCACAGCTTCCGTTTTAAACACTTGATGTACTCAGCTGCATGAAGAGCATATGAGATTTTCTATAACACAATTAAATAAAACCTGATGAAGGTCAAAGGTCGTCACTTGTATGTTGAACTACAAACTTGTCATCTGGAATTCTTTCAGTTTTTTTTACACATAGTGTGTTATTTACCATAAAGTGATGCAGAGTTATTCATACCAGAGTAACCAGAGAGGATCATATATTTTTAAATATATAACTTTCTACAGGACTGAATATAATATCTTTATGTAAAAGTCCGGAGCCTCTGGGGAGTATCTGAGTATTTATAACATTACACAAACCAAAGGTCTCATCGCAGTGTTGATGAAATGCTGGGTTTATCCATCTCCTGGGGTGGGCCTATAGAGGAGTGCAGAAGATTTCCCTGTGAGGGAGCTGCTGGTGAAGATCATGAGTCCTGCTTGATCAATGCCATGAGCTTCAGTCTTCCTGGTGTTTCTTAAATGATGCCTCTTACAGCGGGTCAACAGAACTTATGGCACAGGACAGCTGTGATGAAAGAAAGGGAAGAAGTTTCTCCAAACCTCTGAACCCAGGAAACCCAGCTTGGTCCTGATGGTCTCCCTCACTAGTTTCTCTCCAGGGTGAATAGAATAGAATAGAATAGAATTCAACTTTATTGTCATTGCACATGCACAGGTACAGGGCAACGAAATGCAGTTTGCATCCATCCAGAAGTGCTTAGTGATATAGATATATTACAATATATATTAGCAATAATATAGATATGTAAGTATATTACAGAAATGGGTCTATTATGTTATAATGTACACGGTATGAAGTATGTTGTGAATATTCTATAACTATAAGTATGTACAGGCTGTAGTAAGTACAAGCTATGTACAGGATATGGACAGGATATAAATATGAAAAACTATACAGAATATGAAATAAATAACTTTACAGGAATCTGAGATATACAGCTATACAGAAATGGGAACTATGCAAGTTGTAAACAGTTGTAGGGTTAAAAATTATCGTATGTACAGAATGATTGTTTACACAGGGCTATACAGTAGTGCAGTTAAGGTAAGTGAGGGTGTGGATAATTTCTACAGAGGCTATATAAAGTGCTAGTGGTTGTGAGTGGTGGTTCACTCCATGTTATTATTGTGTGTTTGAGGGTACAGTTGTCCATTGTGTGTGTGTGTGTATGTTCAGTCCATGAGTTAACGTGGGTCAGATGTCAGGAGGCAGAGTTCAGGAGTCTGACAGCTGTGGGGAAGAAGCTGTTCCGGTACCTGGTGGTCTTACGGTGTGTTCACACCGAACGCGATGGACGCGAATAGAGCGTCAGGTTTACATGTAAAGTCAATGGAAAGGCGCGATGACGCGCGATTGCGGGTCCCGCGAAAATTCGGAAGCAGATTTGCGTCGCGAAAACGCCAAAATATGGCAAGCCGTTAGAGCCATAAATCGCCACTTTCCTAACCCATTTGGTTAAGAAATGGCGTAAAAAACGCCGCTTAATTATTCAAAACGCCGAAAAAAGCGGCGTTCTGTTCCGACAAACGCCGCTTTTTCCGCCACTCGGATGGCGCCCTGAACGCACCATCCGAGTGACGTAAAAAGCGGCGTTCAAAGACAGACGGAAACGCCGTTTTTTACGCTACTCGGCACAAAACGCCGTTTTTATGCATCTTTGAACGGCGTTTTTTACGGCGTTCTCTGCCAGCTGTAACGGCGTTTAAAACGGCGTTTTATTGAAATTATGCAGGGCACTCCCCATGGTTCCCTCATCCAATTACTTTCAACTCATTTCACCCAATCAAAGAAGAGGAAGTGCAGACCACACTAATGCATCACCGATTCACCTTGCTGCTAAGTGATTGCCTATTCAGTACCAGTGCTTGTCACAGTATTCACTTGTATTATAATCCCACTATGCATTTTGATGTGTTTAAGGCATGATCGAGCAAACAAACGACAGAATACTTTTTCTGAAACCTTAACTGTGTTACCTGTTATGGCAGCTAACAGGTAATGAGCAGAGCTAGCTCTGCTCATTTCTGAGCTTCTTTCTTATTTTCCTCTTTACTTCTCTTAACCTTTAACTTATGTTTTAGCAATCAGATCCTGCCATCTTGCATTACCGCTTCGTGCTAGTTATGTTGACTTTTCTCTTCTTTTGTCTCCACTTTTTTCACCCGTGTTTGGACACTCGGCGCATGGCTCCTTTGTTTACATTAGGGATCAGCTGTTAGCGCTGCGCCCTGCAGCTGCGCTACCGGCAGACAGACCCTACATCCCCAGTGAGGGAAGAAACGGGGGTGATGTCTCCCGAGGACACCTCACACACCATCTCTCCTTCCTGTAATCACTTTAAATGTGAGATCGCTCCCTGTCCTCCCGTACTGGTGATGGTGAAGCCAAGGAGAGAAGGCCCAAGTAATAAACACCCGTTTCAAAGAACCGACCTGTGTCTGTGTTGTTGTGAATTCTGTCATGGAAATCAGTGCATTTCCTGAAAGAAATCTCTCCTTCCGGGTCATCCGTGGATCGAGTTTCCTTCGAGACGTGGGCAGCGATAAGCAGAGTTTTGTATAAGATTAATTATTCAAAGTAAGCTCAGGTATGCCGTTCAGCGGGTTAGTTACAGCGCCGGGAGTAGCCTGGGAGAACAAAATGATACAGAGACTGCTTTCCCAAAATCAACTCAAAGTTTATTCTTCTGTGCAGGGTTTTTCTAGGCAGAAGGGTTCGTGTGTCAACAAGTTTCAAGTTACAAGTTACAACCATATAAGGAAGTTCCCCCTAGCTCTGAAAGGGGCCTTCTATAATCTCAACATACTTTTGACAGGTCCATTAAACACTAGGCAGTTAGAATCCTTTAGTGATATAAGTTTGCACATGGTAGAATACTGCATGTAGTTATTTGCATTAGGAAATGTTTAACCATATATACCTAAAGGCACATAATCAATGGTGTGTGATCTTTAGCAGGCTGCAAACTTGATGTGCACTCGAGGAATGCACTGTCCCACTATACCACAGCAGGATCAACGCAGCTATGCCTGTTCCAGTTTAAGTGCCTTCTTTACATATAGATGAACTGTTGGATTTTCCAGACCAGCAGGCCAAAGGAAGTTGCCCGTGGGGTCGCAGCAAGAGGAGATGAAGTTCAAACAAAGGGCATTGCAGAAACAGGGTCCTTTGTATAATATCATCAAAAAAGGTATTCAGTACATGCTCCCAAAATACTAAAATATCTAACATTTCCTGTATCCTTTGGGGCAACAGACCTGAGTCACACTTTTAGAGAAGTACCTGGTGAGGTGGATTGAGAGGAATATCCATGATGCATGGCAGTTTGTTCACTCACTTCCTCTCCACCACAGCTTCCGAAGTGCAGCCAATCACAGAGCTTGCTCTCCTGATCCAAGAAGAACACATCAAAGTGCGCTGCACAAGCTTGCTCACAAAAAATAGCCTGCCCATACACTGCTTGTGTACAGCTTCTGTTTTGATCTTCCAGTTCAGCAAATGTATATATGTGGGTGTCCAGGTATTTGTGCTCCTCCACCACATCATATCAGTGGGTTCAGTATCTTATACTTTTGTCAAGATAATGCACACTGCAGCCGACAGTTATCAGAAAGAAGCCATTACCAAGTTACATGGATTCTTTTTTTTTTTTATAACTTCATGTCATATAAACTAGTTATGTTATGTGCAACACTGTCCACGGATGACCCGGAAGGAGAGATTTCTTTCAGGAAATGCACTGATTTCCATGACAGAATTCACAACAACACAGACACAGGTCGGTTCTTTGAAACGGGTGTTTATTACTTGGGCCTTCTCTCCTTGGCTTCACCATCACCAGTACGGGAGGACAGGGAGCGATCTCACATTTAAAGTGATTACAGGAAGGAGAGATGGTGTGTGAGGTGTCCTCGGGAGACATCACCCCCGTTTCTTCCCTCACTGGGGATGTAGGGTCTGTCTGCCGGTAGCGCAGCTGCAGGGCGCAGCGCTAACAGCTGATCCCTAATGTAAACAAAGGAGCCATGCGCCGAGTGTCCAAACACGGGTGAAAAAAGTGGAGACAAAAGAAGAGAAAAGTCAACATAACTAGCTGTCACGGCCGGGCGGATCGCACACAGTAATTCGGCGTGCCCGTGTGGCGTGCTGGCTAGACCCAAGCGCGGCGAAGGCTAGCGGTGGGTTTGGAGCAGACACGCAGTTATTCTAGTAATGACCTGAGCACGAAGCGTGGCTTCGGAACGGTCGTTACAGACAGAGAACGAGCGGAGCCGGGAAGAGAAAAAGGATTGAAAGGGGTTGTAACTCACAGTTGCTGAATCAGGCGGAGACTGACGTCGGCAGAGTTTCGGAGCTCCTGACACGAGGATACTGATGTCTGAGCGGCGAACAGGTGGGTGGCGTCTCTCTTTTAACCCCGGCCCCGTGATCAGCTGATCACAGCCGATCACCGGCTGACAGGACCCCCCCCCCGAGGACCGGCACCCGACGGGCCAGGACGGCGGCGATGGAAATCCGAGACGAGGGAAGGATCCAAGATGAAGCGGGACGGCACCCAGGAGCGCTCATCAGGGCCGTAGCCAGCCCAGTCCACCAAATACTGGACCCCCCGGCCCCGGGGACGGGAGTCCAAGATCCGACGGACAGTGTAGACAGGACCCCCATCGACGATCCTGGGCGGGGGCGGGGCCCGGGAGGGGGGCGCCAGTGGGGAAGCGACGTGCCGCTTAAGCTGCGAGACGTGGAAAACCGGATGGACCTTCATGGCGGGCGGAAGCCGGAGACGGTAAGCCACGGGGTTGAGCCGGGCGGTGACTTCGTACGGGCCGACGAACCGGGGAGCGAGCTTCTTGGACTCGCCACGCAGCCGTAGGTGCTTAGTGGAGAGCCAGACGCGGTCCCCCGGCCGGAAGGGGTGACCCGGGCGGTGGCGGCGACGATGCTGCCGGGTGTACAGAGCGTTGGCCCGGGAAATGGCAGCCCGCGCCTTGATCCAGGCCTGGCGACAGCGGCGGACCATCCGTTCAGCAGCCGGCACGTCGACCTCCGCTTCCTGATGGCTGAAGACAGGAGGTTGAAATCCATGACAGACCTCAAAGGGCGAGAGACCGGTGGCGGAAGAGATGTGAAGGTTATGAGACAACTCAGCCCACACCAGGTAACGAGGCCATAGCGACGGTTGGGCGGAGACGAAGCACCGTAAGAAGCGCCCCAACTGTTGATTGGTCCGTTCAACCTGCCCATTGGTCTGAGGGTGATAGCTGGACGAGAGGCTGGGAGATGCTCCTATCAGGCGGCAGAAGGCTTTCCAGAACCTGGCGGTGAACTGTGGCCCCCGATCGGAGACTATGTCCTTGGGGAATCCGTGAAGCCGGACGACATGGTCCAGGAGGAGCTCGGCCGTCCGTTTGGCGGAGGGGAGGCCGGCCAGGGCGACCAGGTGCACCGCCTTAGAAAACCGGTCCACAAAGGTGAGGATGGTGTCAAGACCGTCCACAGATGGAAGGCCGGTAACAAAGTCAAGGCCGACATGGGACCAGGGACGTCTCGGCACCGGGAGAGGGTGAAGGTCGCCAGCGGGCGGCTGGGTGGAGGACTTGGCCCGAGCACAGGTGTCACAGGCGGAAACGAAGTCACAGACGTCCCGAGTCATGGAGGGCCACCAGAAGGCACGACGGAGGAGTTGGAGGGTTCTGTCGGGCCCTGGGTGACCAGAGAGCGGGGAGGAGTGAGCCCAGAGCAAGGCCTCCTGACGGCACCGGGATGGCACATAGAGCCGCCCAGCTGGGGTCTCCGGCGGAGGCGGTTCGGCGGTCAGGGCGTCCCGGATAGAGTCCTCCAAGGGCCACCGAAGGGGGGCAGCGAAACAATGAGACGGTAGGATAGGTCCAGGGTCTGACGTGAAGTCGTCCTGGGTGAACTGCCTGGAGAGGGCGTCTGCCTTGGTGTTCTTGGAGCCAGGGCGGTAGGCGAGGTGGAAGTTGTACGGTTCGAAGAATAAGGCCCAACGGGCCTGCCTTGGGTTGAGCTGCTTGGCAGAACGAATATGGATGAGGTTCTGGTGATCAGTCCAGATCAGAAATGGTTCTTTCACTCCCAGGAGCCAATGCCGCCATTCTTCCAAGGCCCACTTGATGGCCAGGAGTTCCCGGTCGCCGACACCATACCGTCGCTGCGTGTCAGAGAACTTCCTTGAAAAATAGCAGCACGGGTGAAGTTTTCCATCCGGGCCATGTTGAGAGAGGACGGCGCCAGCGCCAACATCGGAGGCATCCACCTCCACCACGAAATCTCCGGCAGGATCAGGGTGGAGCAGGACGGGAGCTGTAGCAAACCGACGGATAAGGTCTCGGAAGGCCAGTTTCGCACCAGGGGGGAGGCAGAAGGGCCTGGGCAGGTTAGCTGGTTTAGTGAGGGATGTCAGTGGCGCGACAATGGTGCTGAAATTGCGGATAAAGCGCCGATAAAAATTGGCAAAGCCCAGGAAGCTCTGTAGCTGCTTAAGGCTGGAAGGCTGAGGCCACTGGGTCACGGCTTGGAGCTTTTGCGGGTCCATGGTCAGGCCATTGGAGGAGATGGTGAAGCCCAGGAAGGTAGTGGACAGTTGATGGAAGGCACACTTTTCCAGTTTGCAGAACAGCTGGTACTCGAGCAGCCTGCTTAGCACGGCCCGCACATGGCGAATATGGTCCACTTCGGTGCGGGAGTAGATCAAGATGTCGTCTAGATAAGCAAACACCCACCGGCCCAGCATGTCCCGCAAGACATCGTTGATCAGGTGTTGGAAGACAGCAGGGCTGTTGCAGAGGCCGAAGGGCATCACCAGATACTCCCAGTGCCCGTTAGGGGTGATGAAGGCCGTCTTCCATTCGTCCCCTTCTCTAATCCGCACCAAATTGTAAGCGCTGCGTAGGTCTAGTTTGGTGAAGATGCAGGCCTGGGAGAGGGAATCGAGCGCGGTGGATAGCAGAGGAAGAGGATGGCGGTTCTTAACGGTGATTTTGTTCAAGCCTCGGTAGTCTATACAGGGGCGAAGCCCGCCGTCTTTCTTCTTTACGAAGAAGAACCCCGCAGCTGCAGGGGAGGTAGAAGGGCGAATGAAGCCCTGTTGGAGAGCCTCAGTGACGTACTCCTCCATGGCTTTGTTCTCTGCGGTTGACAGCGAGAACAGGCGACCACGAGGAGGGACTGCTCCCGGGAGGAGCTCGATGGCCATGTCGTAGGAGCGATGAGGAGGGAGAGCGGAGGCTCGCCTCTTACTGAAGACCTCGGACAGGTCATGGTAAGCCGGAGGGATCCTATCCAGATCGACGGGCTCCGGGGGTGACGCCTCTTCTGGCTTTGAGTCCTGTCCAGTCCGGAGGAGGAGGCAGCGGCGTGAACACCGGGGACCCCAGTCCAGGATCTGGCAGGAAGACCAGGAGACGTGGGGGTCATGTCGACGGAACCAGGGGTATCCGAGGATGAGGGGAGAGGAAGAGGCCGAGACTACTAGAAACCGGATCTCCTCCTGATGATCCCCGACAGACATGCGGACTGGCTGGGTCTGGAACTGGACCGGGTAGGGTTGGAGTGGTCGCCCGTCTACTGAGGTCACCGGGAGAAATCGGTCGACGGAAGTCAATGGGATGCGGAGCCGAGAGGCTAGTTTTTGGTCGATGAAGTTCTCGGCGGCTCCGGTGTCCAGGAGGGCTTCGGATGAGAGCTGTTGGTGTTTCAGGTGAAATGTGACCGGTAACAGAAAACGAGAGGGATCGGAGGAGTGGGAAGGGCCAGGTGGGACACCCCCGCAGTCTACCTGGCGTCGTCGTTTCCCGGCCGTAGCGGGCACTGGGGACGACGGTGTCGAGCTGATCCACAGTAGGCGCAGAGGCCCTCACGCCAGCGTCTCTCTTTCTCCTCTTTGGGGAGTCCACCCAGCTGCATGGGCTCCTCGCTGGATGTGCTGCTTGGGCTAGCCGTGGCTCCATCAGAGGGGGGAGGAGGTCGCGACGACGTGGTCCGCTGAGGCTGGAAGGGTTTTAAGGCCCGAGGGGCATGGCGAGGCCGCGACATCACGCGTTGGTCGATCTTCAGGGCAAGGTCCACGGCCTCATCCAAGGTCTTTGGCGCCTCACGGCCGGCCATCTCGTCTCTGATGTAATCAGCCAGCCCCTCTAGAAAGATGGAGCGCAGAGAAGCATCTCCCCATTGAAGCTTAGCAGCCAGGGTGCGGAATTGGGAGGCGAAGTAACAGACTGGTCGGCTGCCCTGGCGTAGATGAAGCAGCTGTGACTCCACTTCCACTTCACTGCTGGGGGGAACGAAAGTCTTCTTTAACTCCTCCACAAACAGAGCATAGTCATTACACGCTGCAGACTTATTGTTGTAGAGAGCCGCGGCCCATTCCTGAGCCTGGCCAGACAAGAGAGAGGTGAGCATCGCCACTTTTGCACGGGCAGTGGCGTATTTAGTGGGTTGACATTCAAACATCATGTCTAAGGTGGCGAGCAATCCATCAGGCCGGCCGTCTACTCCGTTCCACTTGTCGGGTAGTCCGATCCGGGGTTCAGCGCTCACCGGCGCTGGCTGACGTTGCAGCGAGGTGACGGAAGAGGAAAGCTGGAGGACAGTTTCGGTGAGAGACTCCATCTTTGTGCTCATCCGATCCACCACACCGCGAAGATATAACACTTCGGCTTTCAGCCGTTCGAATTCCGCTGGGTCTACATGCGGCTCAGACATCCTGTCACGGCCGGGCGATCCGCCCGGCCGTGACAGGATCCGCACACAGTAATTCGGCACACAGTAATTCGGCGTGCCCGTGTGGCGTGCTGGCTAGACCCAAGCGCGGCGAAGGCTAGCGGTGGGTTTGGAGCAGACACGCAGTTATTCTAGTAATGACCTGAGCACGAAGCGTGGCTTCGGAACGGTCGTTACAGACAGAGAACGAGCGGAGCCGGGAAGAGAAAAAGGATTGAAAGGGGTTGTAACTCACAGTTGCTGAATCAGGCGGAGACTGACGTCGGCAGAGTTTCGGAGCTCCTGACACGAGGATACTGATGTCTGAGCGGCGAACAGGTGGGTGGCGTCTCTCTTTTAACCCCGGCCCCGTGATCAGCTGATCACAGCCGATCACCGGCTGACACTAGCACGAAGCGGTAATGCAAGATGGCAGGATCTGATTGCTAAAACATAAGTTAAAGGTTAAGAGAAGTAAAGAGGAAAATAAGAAAGAAGCTCAGAAATGAGCAGAGCTAGCTCTGCTCATTACCTGTTAGCTGCCATAACAGGTAACACAGTTAAGGTTTCAGAAAAAGTATTCTGTCGTTTGTTTGCTCGATCATGCCTTAAACACATCAAAATGCATAGTGGGATTATAATACAAGTGAATACTGTGACAAGCACTGGTACTGAATAGGCAATCACTTAGCAGCAAGGTGAATCGGTGATGCATTAGTGTGGTCTGCACTTCCTCTTCTTTGATTGGGTGAAATGAGTTGAAAGTAATTGGATGAGGGAACCATGGGGAGTGCCCTGCATAATTTCAATAAAACGCCGTTTTAAACGCCGTTACAGCTGGCAGAGAACGCCGTAAAAAACGCCGTTCAAAGATGCATAAAAACGGCGTTTTGTGCCGAGTAGCGTAAAAAACGGCGTTTCCGTCTGTCTTTGAACGCCGCTTTTTACGTCACTCGGATGGTGCGTTCAGGGCGCCATCCGAGTGGCGGAAAAAGCGGCGTTTGTCGGAACAGAACGCCGCTTTTTTCGGCGTTTTGAATAATTAAGCGGCGTTTTTTACGCCATTTCTTAACCAAACGGGTTAGGAAAGTGGCGATTTATGGCTCTAACGGCTTGCCATACGAAAACGCGTGAAACGCGCGTCAGTGTAGCGCGTCTGGCGCGTTTGACTCGCGAATAAAACCACGCGCGTGAGTTTTTGTGTTGCATTTTGTGCATACGCGCGTTTCGCGTCTACCGCTCGAGTTGGAAAAATCTGAACTCCAGCGTCAAATCGCGCCGCGACAACCAATCAGGAGCCTGGTGACGTGGCTGTTACCTAGGTCAAAGGGGCAGATCCAGCCAAAGCCTTTCATACTTCAATGGAGGGGAAGGCTAATCAATGCGGTAGCAAACAACTCGGAGCTGTACAACACCAGCTGCTTTCAGTACCGAGACAGGAATAAAAAGGACCGAGCTTGGAGGAAGATATGTGAAGAGATCGGGCAACCTGGTAAGTTCATTCATTTCTCTTTTGAAAGTTTTCACTGACCCGGGGAAGCCGCACAAAAGCTAGCAAGCCACCGCTATTTTCCCACTGACGTACAAATACCGTTCTGCTTTTATGCATGTTATCATTTAGGAATATATTTTATTGTTTATTAATAAACAGCACACAGTGGTCCCGCTGTTCATCCGTCACTGCTTTGCTTTTTCGCTGATTTTTTATTGCACAGTACAGCATTGCATTCTGTAAGTAAGTAAGTAAGTAAAATTTATTTATATAGCACATTTCCCAGATAAAAATCACAAAGTGCTTTACAGTAAGATCAGACATACAAGTTAAAATTAATTAAATTAGTTAAAAGCCCGTTTGTATAAAAATGTCTTCAGCTGCTTTTTAAAGGAGTCAGTAGAGTCTAGACAGCGTAAAGACAACGGCAGAGAGTTCCACAGCCTAGGTGCCAGTGCCTGAAAAGCCCGATCCCCACGTGTTTTAAATCTAGTACGTGGGACCACCAGTAGCCTCTGACCTGAAGACCTAAGTGCTCGGGATGAAGCATGAGGTTTCAACAGGTCAGAGATATACTGGGGAGCTTCACCATGCAGAGCTCTAAAAGTTACAACTAAAATTTTAAAATGAACCCTAAAATTTACAGGCAACCAATGAAGAGAAGCCAAAACTGGGGTAATGTGTGACCTCTTGTTTGTACCAGTTAAAAGTCTTGCCGCTGCATTCTGAACAGACTGAAGGCGATCCAGAGCTGATTTGTTAAGACACGTAAAAAGACCGTTACAATAATCCAAACGAGAAGAGATAAAAGCATGAATAATCATCTCAAGTTCTGCCTTTGACACCAGTAGCCTGAGTTTAGAAATGTTTCTTAGATGATAAAAACAGTTCCGGACAAGTTGTTTAGAGTGTTTCTCAAGAGACATCGAACTGTCAAATATAACACCTAAGTTTCTGAGACTCGACTGAAATGAAGGGTCTAAAAAACTGATATGCTGCCTAATTTCTGAGAGCATGTGATCAGGTGCAATAATCAAAGTTTCTGTTTTATCTGCATTTAACTGAAGGAAATTGTCATTTAACCATTGTTTGATTTCTGACAGACAATCATTTAAACAAGACAATTTATACAACTCAGAAGCTTTGAAAGAACAGTACAACTGAATGTCATCAGCATAGAGATGATAAGAAATATTATTGTAACGTCTGATAATGTGGCCTAGAGGGAGGATATACAGCAAAAAGAGAATAGGACCTAAAACAGATCCTTGAGGTACCCCAGAAGACAGAACTGATGTTTCCGACAGCACATGATTTATACAGACAGTAAAGGATCTCTCAGATAGATACGACATAAACCATTTTAAAACAACGCCAGTAATCCCAAACAAGTCCTTCAGCCTATTTATCATGATGCTGTGATCAACAGTATCAAAAGCAGAGCTGAGATCCAACATAACCAGAACAGTGTACTCTCCAGAGTCTGCTGCCATCAGAATGTCACTAGACACTTTAAGCAAAGCGGTTTCAGTGGAGTGCAATTTGCGGAAACCAGACTGGAAAATGTCCAGAACATTGTTCTTTTCCAAAAAGTTTATAAGTTGTTCTGCAGCTATTTTTTCCAAAATCTTTGACACCAATGGTAGTTTTGATATTGGCCTGTAACTGCTTGGAAGAGATAGGTCCAAATTTGGTTTCTTTAATATTGGTTCAACAATAGCTTGTTTAAAATAGCTGGGAACTGAGCCAGTATAAAGAGAAGTATTAATTATTTCCAGAATACAGGGGCCAATAGAATCAAACACACTAATGAAAAATGATGGAGGAAGTACATCAAGGTGGCTTGACGTCAGTTTCATTCGACCAAGCAGAGCACTGATGTCCTGTAAGGTAACAGGAGTAAAAGAGGACCAAGTATCAGAGGTAAGCAACGTGTCAATGTGATACTGAGAGGATGATGGAGAAATATTAGACCTGATAGCAGCGACCTTATTAACAAAATAGTTTAAAAAGTCATTACAGTCAGATTTAGTATAGACTGGTACATGAGGAATATCAGGAGAGACAATGTTTTTAATTGTATCAAACAATACTCTGGGATTTTTCTTTTTTGAAGCTATTAAATTAGCAAAATATTCCGTTCTGGCATTTTTTATCATGTTGTTAAGTGAGAAAATTGATTCCTTGAGATGTACCCTATGGACCTCAAGCTTGGAAGCCTTCCATAAACGTTCTAATTTGCGACAATATCTCCTAAAATTTCGAATACTTTCATTTATCCAAGGACAGAAATTTGAAGAATGGACAACATTTAGTTTCAGAGGTGCCACCGTATCTAAAATAGATTTACATTGATTGTTAAAAGACAAAATAAGTGAATCCATATCATTTTGAGCCATACGAGGGACAAACATGGCAGAAAACCTTCTAGCAGCATCTTGGTTTATAATCCGCCTTTGGATCATCAATTTAGGAGGTGAAGGATCCACGTAAAATGACAAATTAAAGAATATACAACTATGGTCACTCACATGGACATCTTCCACACATACATCATATATATTTAAACCCAGGGAGAAAACAAGATCAAGAGTGTGGCCCTTCGTATGTGTGGGGCCAGAAACATGCTGCTTAAAGTTAAAAGACTCAGTGATAGTGATGAGCTCGGCAGCAGTGTTACAGGAAGCGTCATCAATATGAAGGTTTAAGTCTCCCAATATTACAACCTTCTCCAGTTTAATGATCGATGTCAGAAGGTCGTTAAATTCAGTTAGAAAGACCCCAGCAGGTCCAGGAGGTCGATAGATTAAAATACAATAAAAGGTTTTCAGAGAACCGACCTTCATCATCTGTGACTCAAATGAAGAGAAGAAGTCCGAAGTCACCAGTTTGCATATGAGTCTGTCCTGGTAAACAGCAGCAAGTCCTCCACCACGTCCTAAAAGACGCGGAGTTCCAATGACAGAACAGCCAGACGGGCAGATTTCATTCAGGTGGACATAATCCTTATTTTGCTGCCACGTCTCAGTCAGACACATAAAACCTAGAGACTCTTTGATAAAAAGATCATTTAAAATAAATGATTTGTTCGTTATAGAGCGAACGTTAAGCAGGGCGAACCGAATTGATGACGGTTTATCTGCGGAATCTACAGCTGACTGCAGCGGTACTTGAATTAAACACCTGTGCAAACCTGTGGACCTGCCGGACAGGGCAGCGACTCCAGAGTTGGAAAAAACCTTGATCGATGAGCAGACGTAGCTGTCACCAACAAAACGGGAAATGGATGACGGACACAGAGTGAGCAAACTGCTTTCGAGCCATGGGGCTCGGGTCCCAGGCGGCAGCGTAACATCCCCAGCAAACGACAGGAGAGGAACTGGTCGCAGACACCGAGAGTCACCCCACAGCAAAGCAGCTAGCCTCCGGTACCTTCTCCGTTTCACCTGGACGCCGGCCCTCGTTCCCCTTTTTCGTCTCTTGAGGGTGGAAATGCCGCGGGTTGTGCACAGTAGCACGCAGTCAGGTGCGGAACACTCCAGAGGAGGAGAAAAAGTTTTTCTGTAGCTGTCCCAGCTGTCACAGTAGATCTCCATTGAGTCTTTGATGTTTAACAGTGTATCCCGATCATAAATTAAAGCAGCAGAAGAAACGTCAGAATACAAAAGAGCAAAAAGTATATTGCAAACGACAAGTGACGGCAGTGAAAAACTACACTGTCGTCTCCAACGAGCTGTAGCAGCAGCGGCAAAGCCAAACACAGGCGCCATTGCTGTCTGTCACGAAAGTAAAGCAGCCTGATTGACAAATCTCCTGCGCTTGCCAAATTTATCACGTTTGGTTTTGATAACCATCGCGTCCAATAGAAAAAACAGCACAAAAACACCCATAACTATGAGCCTCATTCGGAAATAGACACCTGCACCGCGAGGGAAAAAGGCGCACGAAAGTGGCGGGCAGATGAAGACAAACCGCGGCATAATAATACTTTTACGTTTTGCAATCTACAAAGGTTTGCACTTTGAGAATCAATTGTGAGAACTGTGACCAGGGGCTAGTTATTCTGAGAACCCCTGCAATAAATGAGGGACCACTGTCTACTCTACGATTATTATATCCAACCTGTTAACATTTAATACTGTATTGATAGAACCAACTGATTCTGCAGCAGAGCATCCCCAGTCCCTGAGCTCCTGCTGCTGCACCCACAGATATGTACAGCAAGCACTGATACCTTTTTAGTCGGTGGGATTCCCTTGTGATCACCTTTACTAAATATCTACAACCAATCTGATTATATCCTGTTATTGGTTGTTTTTTTTTTCAATGTTGAAATTAAAATCTAGTAGCAGCCTTCTCATTTCTTTGTGTTTTGTGCTGTTTTACAGGCCCACAGAGGAGGACGGCTCCGAGGCAGATGAGGGACTGGTCCCAGGACGGTCCATCGGCGGTGGAGCTGGCCATCCTGGAGTCCCTGAAGAGGCCACACCAGTCTCCAATGGAACATTTCCTCCTCAGCCTTGTTCCTGCTCTGGAGAGCAGCTGGTCCTTTTTATTCCTGTCTCTCTGTAAATTCTTATATTTTATATATTTATGTTTAATGTTTTTCTGTTTGAGACTTTTAATATTATTTCAAATAAATGTTTATAATGACTAATGTCTCAGTTCTACTACACAGCAAATGTTGGCACACGACTTGACACATGTAGAATTTATTTCATATTATACTAATGACAAAATACACTGATACAGTGGGATGCAGAAGTTTGGGCAACCTTTCCTGTATAAATCGTTGGTTGTTACAATAAAAAATGTCAGTTAAATATCATACAGGAGACACACACAGTGATATTTGAGAAGTGAAAAGAAGTTTACTGGATTTACAGAAAGTGTGCAATAATTGTTTAAACAAAATCAAGCAGGTGCATCAATTTGGGCACCACAAAAAAGAAATGAAATGAATATTTAGTGTTGTAAAATTATGATATTATTTTATGCCATGTTATACCCCTAATTAAAGACTGTGAATTATTATGTAGTTTTAGTTTGCATTATTCTCCTGAATTAGAAGAAGCTGATAACTATTGCATTAGTTAAACTGATTTGCATTACATTAAATTGCTGACTTGTTGTGAATGAATGATATTGTTTTATGATGCATTATATTGCTGAGTTATAAGAAATACTGTTCGCAGAAGGTTATTGTCTAATTTGTCTGAGTAGAAGAGAACAGAGTGTGCTGGAGTTTTCTGCCCCATTTCAGCAGGAGCAGATAAACAGGGAGCCAAGGTCGTAGCTCAGGCGCTGTGTGAGAGAAAGCATGTGAATGTTTAGGCTTTTTATGATAAGGTGGAGGCACCAGAGGCTATAAAAGTTTGAGCAATGCTCCACCATTTTGAGATTTTGAGGCTGTCTGCATCAGTGTCCATCTCCCACGTGTGTGATCATTAAATCATCGTTTGACTCAACCCGGCCGGACCAGTGTTGTTATTGTGGTTTTTGCTCTTGTCTCCATCCCCAATATTTTGAACCTTAACAGCTTGGGGGCTCGTCCTGTGGTATTGGGGTGGAATTTAAAAGTTTGGACGGTCCGAGGTTGTCGAACGGACAGGCACGAGCCAGTGGTCTGATTTGAGTGGACAAAAGCCGGCTTATCTAAAGGTAAGGCACTACCTGTTGAATTATTTCCAAAATGTGCCAAATTGGATATGACTAAATTAAAGTCTACTCACTGAAATTACTGGTAGAGTGTCTGTTTTGATTTTGATGAGAATCACCGTGTGGTATGCAGTTAAAGTTGCTTAAGAGTATTTAATGAAGTTGAAGAAATATGAAACTGTTCCCAGAAGTAACAGAGAATGTTGGGTTTGAGTCCCTGGATATTGAGCTGAAGGCTCAGGTAGTTTGGTAGGGAAATTAGGACAGAAACTGTTCCCAGAAGTAACAGAGACTGTTTAATTGGTCGTAAAAAAGTTATCTTTCTTCGGTGAGACCCGTTATGGTAAAATTTTTCAAAATCGGTTAGGTTAAAATTATTATAGGACGGCAGCCCAGAAGTCTGCTAAGAAGCACATAGCCCGGGGGTTACGCCCCCTCCTGGCCGTGGACGCGCGGTCTTGACCTGTCGGCGAACAGGGGTAGTTCAGTTTGGCTTTAACTGTGGGGTACAGGGCATCCCGAAATAAGCTAGGAGTTACCGAGTCTCCTCATCGTTTAAAACGGTGTCATGTGCTTGTTTGGATACTGTTAAATTGAGTTAGGGATTTAGAAGTTAGGTCAGAAACTGTTCCCAGAAGTAACAGATACTGTTTGATTGATTACAAAAAAGTGAGACTTTCTTCGGTGAGACCCGTTATTTTAAATTTGTCGAAATTTGTTAGGTGCTGAATCTGTCAGGCCTGTCAGTGATTGTAAATATAAGACGTCTTTGTAATATAAAATAGAAGAGTTTTGTCTGAGCTTTGTGTGACCCTGTGTGTGACGACAGCGCACTGCAGCGCTGCGAGCTATTTTTAGACGGTGTGTGAACATGCAAATGAGCTGTGACGCGCACAGAGGACTTTGCTTCCTGTTTAGCGTGTTTTTAAGTTTTATAATTTTGATTTGCAAACAATGATACATGCCTGTAATTAAAACGCTGATTTTGCTGATTATGATACTACAAATAAGGTGTTGAATGACTGGGGTGTGAATGATGTTGGAGTTTAAAGCGGAAACTCAGAGAGGAGTGTGTTGGGAGACTGGCATGTAGTCTGCAGTGCAAAGGTGGGCGTCTTGCCTGCTAGTCTATTTAACAGTGATGAAAATGATATTAAATAAATCTCTCAGTGTGTTGATACAGGTGGCTATGGGGCTGGACCAACTGCCCCCACAAGCACGGCGGCCGAAGCAAAATTATAGTAATGGACACAAAATCAGCAAGAATCAGCAGCTGTGGAAAAGACAGCAGCTAGCAGAGAATTAAAGGAGAAATTAAGAGAAGTTTTAACACATAAAATTGCGGCCAACAGACTTGTGGAGGTTGGGAAGGCGCCTGGAGCATCACAACAAAAAGGTGAAACAAAAACACACACAAGCAGAGAAATGTGAGAGAGAGGCACGTGCTAGAGAAATGCCTCGTTTGAGAAAAAACGTTAAATTAGCCCATGTACAAACGCACATACACGCAATGAAGAAACAGCTTACACCCATGAACATGTGAAGATTTTCGAGCAACTTTAAAGCAGTGAAGCTTAACATACACCCGCCGTTACACAATAAAGTTTATCCACTACTAACAAATAAACCCTCTGGGTTGCAGGACAACAACTTAACTTCAAAAAAAAAAAAAATCACAACCAGTGATAACACGACAAATTTAGTGGTTAATAAAAGTCAAATTGTGACATGTTTTCTTCTGATTGATTAATACAAGTGATTACTGAATGAAAGAAAATTCCATTTCTGTGCTTTAAACATGATCTTAAGAATTTTAACATGTACCTGTGTTGTCCTGTCAGCTTGGTGAGTTATGAGAGGATTATATGGTGAGAAAAAAAAACAAAAAAAAAAAAGGGGGAGAGAAGGCTGACACAGGGCCTGGTCCCGTTGTTTTTCCCCTCTCTGAGTAACACAGCCAATACAACATGATTTTCCTGTTCGTTTGTTTTTGTTTTTGTTTTGTTTTGTTTTTTCTCTTTATGCTTGATTACAGGCTGCTTTGTTGGCCCGGAAAAGCCGAGGCTGACCCTGGACTCCTGCTCTCCCCTCTACCATCTTTGCTCTCTCCTCTACCATCTTTGATGTGACCCTGACCAAATGCTAAAGCAGCTGAACCCGCAACAACAACTTGAAAATGTCAACAGTGCTGCAGGAAAATGATCTCATGCAGCAGAGACGGAGAGCGGTAATCCAAGGCCCGTTTCACTACACGGGGAGATTTCTGTCAGCGTCTTTTCTTTCTGAGAAGATTGAGAAAGGCCCGGCTCCCACCACCGATTCTGACCACCTTATATAAAGGAATTATTGAGAGCATCCTGAGCAGCTATATCACTGTCTGGTTCGGGAACAGCACCATGCCGGACAGCACTACAGAGGGTTGTGCAATCAGCTGAGCGCACCATCCGCTCCGAGCACCCTGACCTGCACTCAATCTACAACAGGCGGTGCTGGACCAAGACCAGGAAGATCGTGAAGGACCTCAGCCATCCCAACAGCAGACTGTTCTCTCTGTTGCTGTGTACGTGACAAAGAAACATCTGGATTTGGAAAACGAGGCACTCGCAAAGCCACCAGCATTGTGCCTGATTGGACACACCCCTCTCACACACTCTTTACATTCTTGCCATATGGAAAAAGACAGCTTTAGCTGACAGAGCTGTGATGAGACGCCCATTAAGCCCAGATGAAAAGTGAGGCCGAGCAAAACCATGCTGACCTTAACCACTCTGCATTAAAACTGTGCAGGACAGTGACGGACCAACAATGACCATCGGGCAGCAAAAAGGGCGTGCCAGAGACAGGAGGAGTAACTGAGGTCAGGAGGCACCTCAGAATGGACAAAACACCAGGAGAAAATAAGCTGAAAGCACAGGTGTCGGGGCTCGGCCAGGAGCTGACCTCTGAGAAGAGCCGAACAGCAGAGCAGCAAAAGGCCGTGGAGCAAAGCAAGGAAAACATCAATGGACTTAAATCTGATTTCTACGGAAAAGACTCTGAGGTTTCTGCCCTCAATAAGACCTCGAGGCATCAGAGCAGAAACTGAGCATGGCCCAGGAGGAGCTAGCTGAAAATCGAACCCATCAGGCTTGGAGTCCTAGACACCGGACTTGAAATCAGGCCGGAGCAGCCTGGAGCTAGATGAGCAGTGTGATTTGTCCGGTCTGCTATGGAGCGAACGTTAGGGGGATGGCTTCCTGTCACCTCTGCCGTCCTCCGATCGCTCAGCGTCCTGGGCTGCCCAGCTCTGGACTGAACGCTCGGGCCGAGACACCCAAACAACCATGGACTCCATTCCCCTGGAATGGGACCACGACTACGACCTCAGCCGTGGGCTTGAGAGTGCAAGCAGGGATCCCAGAGAGCCTTGAGGCCTGTGTAAAACTAACAGAACAAAGATTGAGGTCTTCCACTGGGGAGGTGGAAGCTGCAGACTCTCCTATACACCTTCTGGATGTCAGCCGTTCCACCTGCAAACAAACGGACAGCAGTCGCACTTCTGCAAGCAACAAACGGACATCCAGACAATTGAGCTGCGTATCAAAACCCTGAAGGAAGACCGAAGCAAAAGGGTCAAGTTAAGGAGGAGCGAAATAAGGAGAAGATGCTGGACACTGGAGAAAAGGACTGCCTCAATTGGGGCCAGAACCAGTATGGACAGAACTCTGAGCAGCAGCACCAATGGATGCAAACAGACTGAAAAGGAGGAGGGCAGGACCCAGGGCACGCTTCAGGCCGTGGTTTACCCAGAACACTACAACAGGAAAGTGATGAACACAAACACCCACACAAACACACACATCTACATGCACCGACTCAGAGTGAAAAGAAACATACATATGAACATATGCACTCGTTGATTGAGGGAGAAATGACACACACACACACACAAATTAAAATGTTGATTCAATGAACTGAGAAGTGATCCACACACACACACACACGCTGATGCAATGAAGAATGCTTTACTAACAAATGCTGCACACAAACATCCAAATACGGAGTTGGTTACAACAGCAAGAACTGATTGATTATTTATTGAGAGAGATTGTATGAGAATCATGCAACAAGCATTGCATCGATGATCATTTATTGAAGCTTTTGACCTTATACTAACATCTGTGTTCCTGTGATTGTTATAACTTCTGATGAATCTTCCATTTACAGGTGTTAGGATAATGATATAATTTTTCATTGCAGGTGTAACCATGATCATTTTTATACATATTGCAACTTGTTGCTCATTGTAGAGTTGTGCTCAAGTTAATAAGGGTTAAAAGCTACGGTCAGCGCGAATGTCTGACTGATCTATTGAGGGGAAAGGCTTCGAGCATAGAAGGCCACACGCGCTTACAAAACACTGATATCATGTTATTCTTTGTGATCTTTTCTTAAATTATGTCTTTAAGGTTAGTTTAAATAGTGGCAGTTAATTAAACGAGATTTATTAAAATATTAAATACCTGAGTCCGAACGTTACACGCGGATCACCTTAAGAGTCTGGGAAACTTTGTAGCTGCCTAACTTTTTTTTTTGAATGTTCTAGCTCCGTTGATTTGACACATTGGAATGTGTCAAAAAAGGGGGGGAAGGTTGAGCTTTAACATCAAACCAGGATTATTTGAACATTTTATAACTTCATTTGTGTCTTTAATAATTTAGGAATGGTAAAGCTTAAGCTAATAGCGGTCCGAGAAGACGGACCTTTTAGAGAATCAGTGAAAAAGCATAAACTATCACTTTCATGTTTAATCATTACTCATTGAAATGAACTGAATAGCGTTTAGAAGATTTGTTAATTTTTTGTCTTTTGTTAAAAAGAGGGGTTTCAATAATTTTCAGACACACCTTGCAAATGTGCTTATAACGAGTTGGCACTCGGCCTTTTGAAGGTCGGAAGCTTCGTTCGGCGTGACTGTCCGGACTGATAAAGTGTAGGAAATGCCTTGAGTGCGGAGGGCTAAATGCAAACATGCTTACACACACATAAGATATGATTGGAATAAGTCCCTGGGACATTCTGAATGTTTAGACCAATTCTGAATCACTAGGAGGTCAGTAGATAACAACATTAGATTATTAGGGTTAGGGAGAGAGGTGTTTTGGTTTTCTGTCTCTTACAGAGAAAGGAACAGACACCAGACGAGGTCACAGAGATGCGAGGACCCTCCGTAGCAGAGTCAGACACAGTGACTGCCGAGACATCAACTGGGTCCAAGGGTCATGGCGTTTGGGCTCCAGCTAGTCACCACAAAAGGATGGATCCCATAAACACAGCAATAACCATGAAGGGGTTGGCGGAAATCCGGGAACACCAGACCAACGAAGTTCGAGAGGCTTTTGGGCAAAAAGGGGACACCTTCCTGTTCCTTTTTCTGGAGAATACATAGATCGTTGTTTGAAATCGGAGCAGAATAATCCCCTGATCTGTGTTACGACTGAAGGGTTGTCTAACCCCTAAGGTTGAAGAATTAAGAGCAGAGGATCACCCAACTGGACGACACTGGTAGCTGCAGCAATAGAATAAAGGCTGAAAGCAGTGGGAGACAAGGAGATTGTCATCTGGACCTGCTACTGTTGGAATCCTAGTTTTTCTTGCACCTGACTTGCGCAAACACAGAGGTCATCTTACATATGGTTTGCCCGTCAGGGGGACAAAGGACCTCAGGAGTGAGAAGAGATGAACCCGGCCACACTGGGCTACAGGGTGTTTGTGAGGTCATTATTCTAATGACCTCATCAGGGGGAATTGTAAAATTATGATATTATTTTATGCCATGTTATACCCCTAATTAAAGACTGTGAATTATTATGTAGTTTTAGTTTGCATTATTCTCCTGAATTAGAAGAAGCTGATAACTATTGCATTAGTTAAACTGATTTGCATTACATTAAATTGCTGACTTGTTGTGAATGAATGATATTGTTTTATGATGCATTATATTGCTGAGTTATAAGAAATACTGTTCGCAGAAGGTTATTGTCTAATTTGTCTGAGTAGAAGAGAACAGAGTGTGCTGGAGTTTTCTGCCCCATTTCAGCAGGAGCAGATAAACAGGGAGCCAAGGTCGTAGCTCAGGCGCTGTGTGAGAGAAAGCATGTGAATGTTTAGGCTTTTTATGATAAGGTGGAGGCACCAGAGGCTATAAAAGTTTGAGCAATGCTCCACCATTTTGAGATTTTGAGGCTGTCTGCATCAGTGTCCATCTCCCACGTGTGTGATCATTAAATCATCGTTTGACTCAACCCGGCCGGACCAGTGTTGTTATTGTGGTTTTTTCTCTTGTCTCCATCCCCAATATTTTGAACCTTAACAGTGTATATCAATGTGTGTGTCTCCTATATGATATATGGGGTGCCTTTGTCTGGATGTGCTTCCCATCCAGAGCTGCACAGCACAGAGGAAAGTTCCAGGGCTCCTGGAATCCCTCTGTGATGGACCGCCAGTCTCCAGGTGAAGGCACAGCCATGAAGTCGTCCACTAGACAGTCCCAGATGGACGTCGCTGCCTGGGGGGTGATCTGGCTCACCGTGGACACACCGACTCTGAAACTGAACGCGATGGTCCTGAAGGAGTCCCCGGTGACAAGGAACCTGGACAAAATTGTTCAAAATCAGTATTATGTGTACTGCAGTTACAAAATACATTATTCAAATTCCAAAATACTTTTGTGATGTCAGATTTAAATCACAAAACATGAATCTTACATAAAACCTTTTGTAATTATAAGGATAATTACAAAATGTATATTAGATAATATCTAAAACAGTTGTGTTTTGTTTTAACTTTAACATATCATAATTTGATTGGTAGCAACTTTTGCCACTACAGTGAGCCAATCACTCATAATTCCTAAACATGTCAATCAGGTAGGAATGAAGTAAGACATTAATAGAAATAAAGAGTTGTATGTTGACATGTAGCCCTTTCCTTGCTTAAATCATTAATATTTTTGAAAAATTAATCTGTGATAAGACAGCTTATCAAGATAGAACCATGTAACTAGAGATGAACAAACTGTTCACAGTTTTATCTAACTCTGTTTTAATAAAGGCTGTGACCCCTGCTATAGAGTCTGACAGCTGCAGGGATTATATACAAATATTCAACTATCCCAGAATTAAACCAGGTCTAAATAAAAAGGAGTGAGTATCACTACAAAGGTTAACTCAGTGGTCATAATGCTACAGTTTGATATCAGCAAACACCGAGCGCATACATTGATGTGACACCACAGCCATGCTATCATGCAAACACTGATAACAGCATAAATCGAATTAAATCGGGACTTGATGAGACCTTCTGAGTATCACTAGAAATATTATAAAGAGTCGTCTCTGTACCACAGTTTGCTTTCAGTAAACACCGACAGCATTCACTGTTAGCATAGCACATCCATGTTAGCAGTGTATAACTGGATGGATTAGCATATTAGCACAGATATCAATAAAGGACTACCGTATTAAATAGTTTTACTAACCTCAGGCAGACGGACAGGCGCTCTGCAGGTGGGATTGAGCGTCTGTAGTTGGTGTCTAGGCGGGCGATGCTGGGACCGACGAGGGAAAGCAGGTCCTCAAACTGGCCGACGGTGATAGCGCTGGAATCGGCCGTCATCCAGGCGCAGCTCCTGGAGCAAGTGGTGAAACTCACCAAACTGCTCATGCCTCTGGAGGACCTGATGGACCCAGGTACGGCGAGGACGTCTTTTACGCTGCTGCTCTGCTCTCCACAGTACATAGAGAAGGGAGACTCTCTCTTCAAGTGCTAGCTCGATAGCTGCCATCTTGCAAAGATACCGGTCTGGCACAACTCCCTCCCACATTCCTCCCACATTTCCGGTTCACGCGACGTGCGATGGATTTTTCTTGGACACGCGTTGAGACGCGAATGTACACGCGTCAAATTAGGGGCGTTTGGGGCGTTTTATTCGCGTCCATCGCGTTCGGTGTGAACACGTTTGGGGCGTTTTATTCGCGTCCATCGCGTTCGGACTAACGGTGTGTTCACACCGAACGCGATGGACGCGAATAAAACGCCCCAAACGCCCCTAATTTGACGCGTGTACATTCGCGTCTCAACGCGTGTCCAAGAAAAATCCATCGTTTGACGCGCGTGAACCGGAAATGTGGGAGGAATGTGGGAGGGAGTTGTGCCAGACTGGTATCTTTGCAAGATGGCAGCTATCGAGCTAGCGCTTGAAGAGAGAGTCTCCCTTCTCTATGTACTGTGGAGAGCAGAGCAGCAGCGTAAAAGACGTCCTCCAGAGGCATGAGCAGTTTGGTGAGTTTCACCACTTGCTCCAGGAGCTGCGCCTGGATGACGGCCGATTCCAGCGCTATCACCGTCGGCCAGTTTGAGGACCTGCTTTCCCTCGTCGGTCCCAGCATCGCCCGCCTAGACACCAACTACAGACGCTCAATCCCACCTGCAGAGCGCCTGTCCGTCTGCCTGAGGTTAGTAAAACTATTTAATACGGTAGTCCTTTATTGATATCTGTGCTAATATGCTAATCCATCCAGTTATACACTGCTAACATGGATGTGCTATGCTAACAGTGAATGCTGTCGGTGTTTACTGAAAGCAAACTGTGGTACAGAGACGACTCTTTATAATATTTCTAGTGATACTCAGAAGGTCTCATCAAGTCCCGATTTAATTCGATTTATGCTGTTATCAGTGTTTGCATGATAGCATGGCTGTGGTGTCACATCAATGTATGCGCTCGGTGTTTGCTGATATCAAACTGTAGCATTAGCACCACTGAGTTAACCTTGTAGTGATACTCACTCCTTTTTATTTAGACCTGGTTTAATTCTGGGATAGTTGAATATTTGTATATAATCCCTGCAGCTGTCAGACTCTATAGCAGGGGTCACAGCCTTTATTAAAACAGAGTTAGATAAAACTGTGAACAGTTTGGTTCATCTCTAGTTACATGGTTCTATCTTGATAAGCTATGTCTTATCACAGATTAATTTTTCAAAAATATTAATGATTTAAGCAAGGAAAGGGCTACATGTCAACATACAACTCTTTATTTCTATTAATGTCTCTCTTCATTCCTACCTGATTGACATGTTTAGGAATTGTGAGTGATTGGCTCACTGTAGTGGCAAAAGTTGCTACCAATCAAATTATGATATGTTAAAGTTAAAACAAAACACAACTGTTTTAGATATTATCTAATATACATTTTGGTTTTATGTAAGATTCATGTTTTGTGATTTAAATCTGACATCACAAAAGTATTTTGGAATTTGAATAATGTATTTTGTAACTGCAGTACACATAATACTGATTTTGAACAATTTTGTCCAGGTTCCTTGTCACCGGGGACTCCTTCAGGACCATCGCGTTCAGTTTCAGAGTCGGTGTGTCCACGGTGAGCCAGATCACCCCCCAGGCAGCGACGTCCATCTGGGACTGTCTAGTGGACGACTTCATGGCTGTGCCTTCACCTGGAGACTGGCGGTCCATCACAGAGGGATTCCAGGAGCGCTGGAACTTTCCTCTGTGCTGTGCAGCTCTGGATGGGAAGCACATCCAGACAAAGGCACCCCATATATCATATAGGAGACACACACATTGATATACACTAAATATTCATTTCATTTCTTTTTTGTGGTGCCCAAATTGATGCACCTGCTTGATTTTGTTTAAACAATTATTGCACACTTTCTGTAAATCCAGTAAACTTCTTTTCACTTCTCAAATATCACTGTGTGTGTCTCCTGTATGATATTTAACTGACATTTTTTATTGTAACAACCAACAATTTATACAGGAAATTAATGTCTATTAACAAAGTTGCCCAAACTTCTGCATCCCACTGTATCAGTATATTTTGTCATTAGTATAATATGAAATAAATTCTACATGTGTCAAGTCGTGTGCCAACATTTGCTGTGTAGTAGAACTGAGACATTAGTCATTATAAACATTTATTTGAAATAATATTAAAATTCTCACACAGAAAAACATTAAACATAAATATATAAAATATAAGAATTTACAGAGAGACAGGAATAAAAAGGACCAGCTGCTCTCCAGAGCAGGAACAAGGCTGAGGAGGAAATGCTCCATTGGAGACTGGTGTGGCCTCTTCAGGGACTCCAGGATGGCCAGCTCCACCGCCGATGGTCCGTCCTGGGACCCGTCCCTCATCTGCCTCGGAGCCGTCCTCCTCTGTGGGCCTGTAAAACAGCACAAAACACAAAGAAATGAGAAGACTGTGTAATAATGTGAATTATTGTTTGCAAGATGTTTTGTTCCACAATAGATTGTGTTGCTGCACGGACGTTTTAGAGTGTCACACAAGTAAGGATGGTTAGGCTGTATGTTGCTATTGTACATGGCAGAGGACCAATCTGAGTCGCATGACTTGTTAATAAAACTTACTACCCCGTTGGGTAGGAAATAGATATTCTGGAGTCTGTCGTGAATGAGACCAGAATATAACATGGTGGCAGCGGAGCGGACAGCGGAGCAAGCTGCACGGCCGGAGTGAACCCCCGAGAGACGCCTGTCGGAGCGGTGAGCAACTAGCGGCTAATCGAGTTAGCACCGCCGCGAGGCATGGAGGGCCTTAAATCGCCGCCGACGCTGGTATTGGACTCCAGTAACCTATCACGGACATGGAAGACCTGGAGGGACGAGTTTATGCTCTATGTGGAGCTGACCATGGACTCAGACGGCGAACAGAAAAAAGTAAGCTTGTTCAGTTATCTCGTTGGTGAGAGCGGCAGGGAGCTGCTAGACACTCTAATGGGCGACACAGCGAGAGATCGGTGGACAGTTAAGGACATTATTGAGAAGTTTGACAATCATTGCAATCCTGTAGTTAATGAAACTGTGGAGCGTTATCGGTTCTTCACGAGAAACCAAGGCGCCAGTGAGACAATCGACAGCTATGTGACGGAGTTAAAGCTGCTGACAAAAACGTGCAATTTTGGAGTAATAAGGGACTCACTGATTCGTGACAGGATTGTATGTGGACTTCACAACCCGAGTCTGAGGGAGAGACTGCTGCGTGAGAAAAACATGACACTGGATGCATGCATACAGCACTGCAGAGCCGCGGAGCTGTCGCGGGAAAACAGCAAAACCATTTCGGGAGCTGCAGTGGAGGAGGTGCATGCTGTGCGTGGAGCTGTGCGCCAGAAACGGATCGGCGACGCAGTGGACTGTAAGTTTTGTGGCAGAACACATGAAAAAAAGAAAGAAAAATGTCCAGCATACAGGAAGAAATGTAAAAAGTGTGGCAGAGAAAACCACTTTGCAGTTAAATGCATGGCACGTTCAGAGCAGAAGAGAAGGACGAATGTACACAACGTGACAGCATGTGAGAGTGATGAGTATGAGGACGTTCTCTGTGTTACAGAGGCAGACGCACATGTTTCAACTACAAAGAACACTGACAAAGTGAGAGGCACTCAACTCTTTGCAGGCATGCTGATGGGCAAAGAGATTGTAAATTTTCAGATTGACTGTGGTGCCAGTTGTAATGTAATGCCAATCCACATGCTAAGCCCGAACACACAGTTGGAGGACACACAAACAGTGTTGATGATGTACAACAAAAGTAAGATAAAGCCGTTGGGAAAATGCAAAGTTAAGCTACGTAACCCGAGAAATCAGAAACTGTATCGGTTGGAGTTTCAAGTGGTTGACAAAGACTGTAAAGTACCACTGCTGGGCAAGAGAGCCAGCGAAGCGATGAAACTCATAAAAGTACACTATGAAAACATCTTGAAACTGGACAGCATCGTTACTTCAGAGCACCCAACAGCCAATGAGTGGAATATGGATCAGATTAAAACAGAGTATGCCGATGTCTTCACGGGAGATGGCTGTTTGGAGGGAGAGTTAAGGCTCGAGGTGGATGAAACTGTGAAACCAGTGCAGTTACCAAAACGGCGTGTCCCTATTGCAATGATAAAGCCGTTAAAAAAGGAGCTGCAAGATCTTCAGCGCAGAGGGATCATTACACCAGTAGAATGCAGCACAGACTGGATCAGTGGGATGGTTGTGGTCCAAAAGCAGAGTGGGGACTTAAGAGTGTGCATAGATCCAAAACCCCTAAACAAAGCCCTACAACGGAGCCACTTCCCATTGCCCACCATTGAGGACATTTTGCCAGATCTGTCAAAGGCTAAAGTGTTCTCTGTCTGCGATGTGAAGAGTGGATTCTGGCACGTGAAACTGGAGGAGTCGTCGAGCTACCTGACAACATTTTCAACTCCATTTGGACGCTACAGATGGCTGAGGATGCCAATGGGGATAAGCCCAGCTCCGGAAGTGTTCCAGAGGAAGCTCACACAAGCTTTGGATGGACTGGCAGGGATCTACATCATTGCAGATGATGTGCTGATCACGGGTCAGGGGGACACAGATGCTGGAGCAGTACGTGACCATGACGAGAAGCTGAGACAGTTTTTGACTCGTTGCAGGCAGAAAAACATTAAGTTGAACGCAGACAAGTTCAAACTTAAACAGAAGGAGACCACGTACATTGGACATCAGCTGACATGCAACGGTCTGAAAATAGACCCAGAGAAGGTTAGGGCCATAGAAAAAATGCCCAGACCTACAGACGTGAAGGCAGTACAGAGACTGTTAGGTATGGTGAACTACTTAGCAAAGTTTTGCCCACATCTGTCTGACCATTGCGACTTACTGAGACAACTGACACACAAAGACAGTGAGTGGAACTGGACGACTCGACATGAAGACGCATTCCAGAGACTGAAAGAGACTATAGCAGAGGCTCCAGTCCTGAAATACTACTGCCCAGAGGAAGAGCTGACAGTACAATGTGACGCTTCTGACAAAGGGTTAGGTGCAGCACTCATGCAGACGGGTAAGCCTGTGGTTTTTGCGAGTAGAGCACTTACACGTACAGAGCAGGGTTATGCCCAGATCGAAAAGGAGCTTTTGGCTGTAGTTTTCAGCATGGAGAAGTTTCATCAGTACACATATGGTCGTAAAGTGGTGGTACACAGTGATCACAAACCCTTAGAGACCATAGTAAGAAAACCACTGCTGAGCGCACCCAAACGGTTGCAAAGGATGCTTATGCGCATTCAGAAATATGACATAGATGTGGTGTATGTGCCAGGCAAAGACATGTTATTAGCAGACACGTTGAGTAGGGCATATCTTCCAGAGTGCTCACCACAGGGCTCCATAGAGGAGGAGATAGAGAGCATTAACATGGTCACTCATGCACCCATCTCACCTGACAGACTAAACAGCATAAGGACTGCTACACAAGACGACAAAGCACTACAGATCCTCATAGATACAATTCACAGAGGTTGGCCGACAGACAAAAGAGACACTGACGGTGACATCAGACCATACTTCTCATTCCAGGATGAACTGAGTAGTCAGGATGGACTTGTGTTTAGAGGTGAACGTGTTGTTGTCCCGACTACCATGAGACAGGAGATCATAACTAGACTACACTCGACACACCTAGGTGTAGAAGGTTGTCTAAGGAGAGCCAGAGAGTGTGTATATTGGCCAGGCATGAACGAACAAATTAAGACTTATGTGACTAAGTGTGACATCTGCAGGTCAGTCGACTACAGACAGCAGAAAGAGACCTTGGTCCCACATGAGATCCCGACTAGACCATGGGCTAAGGTGGGCTCGGACCTGTTTATGTTTGACAACAAGGACTACCTTATCACAGTGGACTACTATTCAAACTTCTGGGAAATTGACTATCTCCCGGACACTAAGTCCACCACAGTGATTAGAAAGCTGAAGGCTCACTTTGCCAGACAGGGCATCCCGGACATTGTTGTTTCAGATAATGGACCACAATATATGTCCGGTGAGTTTCTGAGATTTAGTCGACTGTGGGGTTTCCAGCATAAAACATCTTCGCCAGGTTACCCTCAGAGTAACGGGAAGGCAGAATCAGCAGTAAAGACAGCAAAGAGGCTGCTGCTAAAGGCAAAACTGGCAGGGCAAGACCCGTATCTTGCGATTCTGGACCATCGCAATACACCATCACAAGGCCTGGAGACCAGCCCAGCTCAGAGGCTGCTCAGCAGGAGGACACAGACGCTTTTGCCAACCAGGACGAGCCTGCTAAGGCCAAAAGTCATTCCAGCCCGGCGGGAGTTGGAGAGGAAACAGAAGCGCCAAAAACTGTGCTATGACCGATCAGCACGAGACATGGACTCTTTGAAGCTAGGGGACAGTGTCAGAGTTCAGCCTTTTGACCGCCATTCCACTTGGAGCAGGGGAGTGGTGATTGGGACTGTTGACCCGAGGTCCTATGAGGTTCAGTTGGACTCTGGAAGTGTCCTGAGGAGGAATCGGAGGCACCTGAGACATGCAGGCGTGGTGGATCAGGAAAATGCCATAACGGACACCGGGGCACTGACCAGGTCAGTGACAGCTCCCTCAGACACTCGTGAGCGGCAGATCAAGACTGACGAGGTAACAGGGGGTGTCAGGACAAGGTCAGGCCGCAAAGTGGTTCCACCACTTAGGTACAAAGACTATGTTGCATAATGAGGATTTATTGTTTATTGTTTGAGGGGAAGAGTTGTGTATTCTGTGGATATTGATGTTCACTACAGCTTACAGAAATGTACATGTTGGAATAAGTGGAATGCTTTTGTATTCTTTGAGTGTTTCATATTGTTATCACCCTCAGTGAGAAGAAGGACAAATCAAAACAAAAGGACTTCTGTTTTTTCCAAAAAAAAAAAAAAAAAAAAGAGAAGGGATGTAATAATGTGAATTATTGTTTGCAAGATGTTTTGTTCCACAATAGATTGTGTTGCTGCACGGACGTTTTAGAGTGTCACACAAGTAAGGATGGTTAGGCTGTATGTTGCTATTGTACATGGCAGAGGACCAATCTGAGTCGCATGACTTGTTAATAAAACTTACTACCCCGTTGGGTAGGAAATAGATATTCTGGAGTCTGTCGTGAATGAGACCAGAATATAACAGACTGCTACTAGATTTTAATTTCAACATTGAAAAAAAAAAAAAAAACAATAACAGGATATAATCAGATTGGTTGTAGATATTTAGTAAAGGTGATCACAAGGCAATCCCACCGACTAAAAAGGTATCAGTGCTTGCTGTACATATCTGTGGGTGCAGCAGCAGGAGCTCAGGGACTGGGGATGCTCTGCTGCAGAATCAGTTGGTTCTATCAATACAGTATTAAATGTTAACAGGTTGGATATAATAATCGTAGAGTAGACAGTGGTCCCTCATTTATTGCAGGGGTTCTCAGAATAACTAGCCCCTGGTCACAGTTCTCACAATTGATTCTCAAAGTGCAAACCTTTGTAGATTGCAAAACGTAAAAGTATTATTATGCCGCGGTTTGTCTTCATCTGCCCGCCACTTTCGTGCGCCTTTTTCCCTCACGGTGCAGGTGTCTATTTCCGAATGAGGCTCATAGTTATGGGTGTTTTTGTGCTGTTTTTTCTATTGGACGCGATGGTTATCAAAACCAAACGTGATAAATTTGGCAAGCGCAGGAGATTTGTCAATCAGGCTGCAGAATGCAATGTTGTACTGTGCAATAAAAAATCAGCGAAAAAGCAAAGCAGTGACGGATGAACAGCGGGACCACTGTGTGCTGTTTATTAATAAACAATAAAATATATTCCTAAATGATAACATGCATAAAAGCAGAACGGTATTTGTACGTCAGTGGGAAAATAGCGGTGGCTTGCTAGCTTTTGTGCTGCTTCCCCGGGTCAGTGAAAACTTTCAAAAGAGAAATGAATGAACTTACCAGGTTGCCCGATCTCTTCACATATCTTCCTCCAAGCTCGGTCCTTTTTATTCCTGTCTCGGTACTGAAAGCAGCTGGTGTTGTACAGCTCCGAGTTGTTTGCTACCGCATTGATTAGCCTTCCCCTCCATTGAAGTATGAAAGGCTTTGGCTGGATCTGCCCCTTTGACCTAGGTAACAGCCACGTCACCAGGCTCCTGATTGGTTGTCGCGGCGCGATTTGACGCTGGAGTTCAGATTTTTCCAACTCGAGCGGTAGACGCGAAACGCGCGTATGCACAAAATGCAACACAAAAACTCACGCGCATGGTTTTATTCGCGAGTCAAACGCGCCAGACGCGCTACACTGACGCACGTTTCACGCGTTTTGGCGTTTTCGCGACGCAAATCTGCTTCCGAATTTTCGCGGGACCCGCAATCGCGCGTCATCGCGCCTTTCCATTGACTTTACATGTAAACCTGACGCTCTATTCGCGTCCATCGCGTTCGGTGTGAACACACATTTCCGGTTCACGCGCGTCAAAATATCATATTTTGACGCGCGATGGATTTTTCTTGGACACGCGTTGAGACGCGAATGTACACGCGTCAAATTAGGGGCGTTTGGGGCGTTTTATTCGCGTCCATCGCGTTCGGTGTGAACACACCGTTAGTCCGGAGGCTCCTGTAGCGCCTCCCAGAGGGCAGGAGGGTGAAGAGTCCATGTGATGGGTGACTGGGGTCTCTGATGATTTTCCCAGCCCTTTTCAGACACCGCTTCCTGTAGATGTCTTTTATGGCAGGAAGTGGTGCTCCGGCGATGCGCTGGGCAGTTTTCACGACCCTCTGCAACGCCTTCCGGTCCGAGGCAGAGCAGTTCCCGTACCAGACTGTTATACAGTTGGTCAGGATGCTCTCGATGGTGCAGCAATAGAAGTTCACCAGGATGTCTGAGGACAGGTGGTTCTTCCTCAGAGTCCTCAAGAAGAAGAGGCGCTGGTGAGCCTTCTTGACCAGCTTGGAGCAGTTGGTCGTCCAGGTGAGATCCTCGGAGATGTGGACTCCCAGGAACTTGAAGCTGCTCACACGCTCCACAGCCATCCCCTTAATGTGGATGGGTGGATGTGGGTCAGCATTCCTCCTGTAGTCCACGATGAGCTCCTTGGTCTTCTCGGTGTTAAGCAGCAGGTTGTTTGTGTCACACCACTCAGCCAGACGATCCACCTCCTCCCTGTAGGCGGCCTCATCGTTGTCACTGATGAGGCCAATCACCGTGGTGTCATCTGCAAACTTAATGATGGTGTTGTAGCTGTTGATATAATATGGACTCTATTATTAAATTAAAAGAACAAATTAGACTACACTACTGAAACCTCATGCTGCTGTTTTTAAAGTTTCCATGTTACCAGACTGTAGAGGGCTCTGAAGATTTAAACAGTTTTAGATCCATGACACTCACAGTCTTATGTTAAAATCTCAAAGGACAGCATTATATTTTTGATATTAACAGTAACTCTGGGCCTCTGTAGAGTGTGCAGCTGATCTCATCGCTGTCTAAAAATGGATAAAAAAAACATGTGTTGAAGACTATTAAGAGTAGCAGGTGTGTAGCATTGCTAACTAGCTAGCAACAAGCCTCCAACACAGTGCGTATGCTAGCGGCTAATCTAACTAATGAATTAACAACAGAGTGATTTTAGAACTATAAGATGATAAGCTGTGTGTCTTTTTTATAACAGTGACATGGTTGTATTTACCTTAATTAAACGAGTCGTCAGTCGCGGTAAACCAGCAAAAAACTCAAGCAGCCGGGCTACGTAAAAAGTGTAGGGGGGTGTGTTTGCGGCAGTGTTGCCAACTCCTCAGTAAGGAAAATCGCTATTGGCTGTCCTAAAAGTCGCTAGAAGTCGCCAAATGACGTCATCGCCTAATTTGCATAATGGTCATGCTAATGTAATTGTAACCTATGTTGTTGGAGAGAGAAATAACATTGTGGAAGAGACATAAAGTGAGTAAAAAACGTCCTAAATGCAGTTAGAATTTATTTAGAACTACAAATTAAATTTCTTTTAGCAATTATTGTTTTTTAATGTCACAATTCCAACCCTGCACCCGAAATTGGCACTCTGGTGGAGTTACTTTGTGTGTGAGAGTGTGTGTTTATAAGTAGTTTTAAACCTTGTGATCCACAAAACAGCATAGCAGTAAAAGAAGAACTGACTGTGTTACAGTCAGTGCGGGAGCAGCGGCTTCGCTCATGCGTGATTCATTTGCCGTTTGGATGCACAGGTGTGAATGTCTCCTGCCCTGATAGCAGCTGGAGGAGGACTATCCTCCGCCTGGGAGTGCTTTGGCACGGGTGAGGTGCCCAAGGCAGCACCGCTGCTTGTTGAGAGTAAGAGCGATATGCGTTTTCACGTCAAAAAGTCATCATAAATAAGTCTCCAATAATACCAGAAAAAGTCGCCAGATTTGTTGCTAGTCGCTTTTTAGAAAAAAAGTCGCTAAGGGGGTCTGAAAACTCGCTAAATATAGCGACAAAGTCGCTAAGTTGGCAACACTGGTTTGCGGTCACGTCCAGCGGGTGTGTGGGCGGGAGCATTACACAGTCGCTCCACCTCAAGTCACTACTGTGCAGACTCTGGCTCCAAATTTGCAAGAGGGCAGCCTCCACAAGCGGGATATTTTGGCTTCATTTTTGCACAATGGTAGGAGGCGGGGTCGCGTCGTCCATGTTTTCTACAGTCAATGCTTCAAAGCCAACTGCAACTTGCAGCTGCCTACAGCTGGGTCCAAAAGCCTTCGGGACAAAGTTTTATGGTTGGACAAGAAAGAATCGGGTTATTTTGTAATGCCCATGATGACTGAATGAAAACTCTGGACTACCAGTGTATGCATGCAAATATTCAAGTAGTTTTTCCTTTGTAAATTAATGATTTCTGTGACCACCCTAATGCTGTTGTTTTTAGTCGAGAGTCCTATAGCACATAAAATATTTTCTCTCTGCACAGTCTCACGGCTCCATCCGGCCTGTGCTGTTCCTGGATATTTTTCAGTGGTGCAACTAAAAAAAATATTTGGTTGCACCTGTGCGACCAACTGTTCGGGTAGCAAAAAAAAAAAAAAATCTGCAACCTTCCCTGTGGTCAACAACAGACACACGTTATGCCCCTATCGTGGACTAAACCAATTAGAGATAGTAAGGGGCGGGACCTCTCTGATTGACCATGGTCCAGTTGAAAGTGCAGGTGGAGAGAGGGAGGTGAGTAGCTTGAATAAAGCGATATCAATTTCATTAAATCCTGAATCAACTTTTAAATATAACTGTGTTTTGCCAGAAACGCCAGATTCTCAGATTAAACCTCACGAAACCATTTCAACAACAACCAAACAGCAAATGAGAGCAGGTACACGGATTCCACACAAAGACGTAAACACAGAGCGGACCCGACGCATCAGAATCAACTTTGTCTTTCTCGGCTTTCTCACCCGACGGCCCGTAGACGGACACGCTGTCGGAGCTTAGCGATTCTGATGCGTCCGGTCCGCGCTGTGATTGCGTCTTTTTGCGCTGATTCTGAGCTGCAGGTTTTGTCTCTCTTCAACCAAAATTCACCGAGCCAGCAGCAAAAGAAGCAGCAAACTGCACTTCACATTTGATCAATGTCGTCATGAAATTTTTCTGTTTTGCTTCCACGACTATTAAAATCACACTTCATGCACAGCTAGCCCTCTCTCTCTCTCTCTGTACTTCAAGAACAGTTTCCTGTCTCCAATCTCTGTTTTCTGTATTATTCATTCGCTTATTACCCACCAGTCTACCGTTGTTTACAGCGCTGTCGGCTGCTGTCTTTTTCTTTTCTTTTCTTTTTTTCACTTAAATGACCTCGGACAAGAAAGCCTATTTTTCTGTTCAATATTGAAGAAATTTAAACTTTATATGCAGAACATTGTAGAATATTTTTAAGGTTATCTGCTATAAAAAGCCAGACCAGGAAAATCTCCTTCATGTTTTTCTGTGTTTTATTCTGTCTGAGGCTAAGTTGAATCAAATCGGGACTTTGAAAACCGGAATCGAATGGATTATAGAAATCAGTGATGATACCCAGCCCTAGTGAGCAGCCTAGGCACGACAGAAGTGGATGTAGCTGTAATAGGAAAAGAACTATTGCTAACTTTTCTGTTAAGTTAAGGCCTGATCCTTCTGAAATTCATAGCCAGTGCTCTGACATGGTGTCATCAATCTTTGAATGCTGAAAAAGCACAGTGTATCCAGAAAAACACATTATATTATATAAATTCTTGTAAAATTTGTGTGCGCCTAACTTTTGTGCCGGTACGCCTAACTTTAAAAAGTTAGTCTAGAGCCCTGGAATAACCAAATCACAATGTGTCATGTTGACTTAAGAGCTTCAGAAAGTAGGACTATCAGAATCAAAATACTTTATTAATCCTGAAGGAAATTATCGGTTACAGCAGGCAGCACGCTAATGGCGCATGCTCACTTACAAAGGAACCTTCTGACCAAACTTTACACAAACAACACATTGGGGATACATGTCAGAGAGGTAGGAAATAGGAAAAAAAAAAACATTCAGACTGAGCTCCTAATGGGAGAATCAAACTGTTCTCCCATTAGGAGCTCAGTCTGAATGAAAAAAGACCCTGGCACAAAAAGCACATGCCTGTCAATACACCACAGAAACCCAAGACAGGCAACAGGGGTGGGTAAGGGTAGGAGAGAGCCGGTGTAGACAGTGCATGCAGTCCTGCAGCATGTCTGCGCTGGTCCAGTCAACCCGCCATCTGCCCCGGGAGGGAACAAGCATCGAAGGCGTTTGGAAAGGGAGGGGGGATGAGTGTGTATGTGTATGCGTGTGTGTGTCCTGAGTTTAGCTGAGAGAGTGTCCTTCGCCCTGCCAGGCTAAGTAAACAGTGTTCCAGCCGACCCAGGTGGCCTTGCGTAGGGGGAGGAACAGTCTAAATACCGTCTGTTATCAGGGTGAGAATTTGTTTTGTTCAGCTCCAGCCTTGAGACCACAGCTGGCGCCGAAATGGTATCCGCATGAAATTATGGTGGTTTTTCCTTTAGTGCGAACAACTCGTGAATTTCAAAGCCGTTCTAGCAGTCTGACACTGGTCTCTCGATCTCTCATTGGAGAGCCGTGATGTTATCAATCCTGCGCTCAAAGAGCAATTTCTGAGAACTCACGACCGCCGTGAGCTTCTCCAAGATGTTATCCAATTTTTGCTCAGAGGTCTTAGTCTGAGTGCTCACAGAAGCCTCAAGCTTCTCCAAGATCTTATCCGTGCTGCATTCAATGAGTCCATTTTGGAAAGTCCCGACCCGTCCCATCGCTTCAATCCCAGCGGGCAGCCTTGTGGAGTTTTGATCAGCCAATTTCACTTTTTTTAAAAACACTCAGGACACTCAGGCTCACCCGAGCCCAGGCTTCTCGTTGAGAAGAGGGTGTCAATTGCATTCAGGGACCAGTTGATCAAATCCATAATTCCTCTTTTAGGTTTTAGAGAACAGACTGTGAGAGAGTGTTCCAGGGCAAGAGTAGAAAGTAGACAAGATTAGACAAGGACACAAGAAGCAGGGAAAATAAGGGAAAGGGAGAGGAGAAAAGTGCGACCGGCTTCGTCAAGAGCCAAGAGATTTAAATAAATGAAAACCTACCCTCTACAGTAGCTCTGGGCCTCCTGCCAAGTGCAATGATTGAGGATGTACCAGTAATGCCTTGACACCACTGATCCCAGTCCAGACACAGTCGTGCTGATGAGGAGGAGAATGAAGGTTCCAGACAGATTATAAAGAACAACAAAATAAACTTTCACAGCTATGCAGATGACACACAAATATATATCACAATGTCACCAGGAGACCGAGGCCCTGTACAGGCTCTTGGTAAATGCACTGAAGAAATTAATGACTGGTTGTGCCACAATATTCTCCAGCTAAACAAAAACAAACTGAAGTCTTTGGTGCCAAAGAAAAACAATTACAGGTCACCAGAGAACTTCAATCTATACACCTAAAAACCACAAACCAGGTGAGAAATTTGGGTGTAGTGATGGATGCAGACCTAAACACATTAAGACAATAACAAAGTCAGCTTACTATAACCTCAAGAATATTTCAAGGATAAAAGATCTGATGTCTCAACGGGAACTGGAAAAACTAGTCCATGCATTCATCTTTAGTAGGCTTGATTACTGTAAAAGCATCTTTACAGGTCTACCAACAAAAAAAAGAAAAATCAGTCAGACAACTACAGCTCATTCAGAACTCTGCTGCTCGAGTCCTCACTAAGACCAAAACATTGGACCACATCAGTCCAGCTCTGAGGTCTTTACACTGGCTGCCTGTCCGTCAGAGGATAGACTTTAAAGTTCTGATGCTGTATAAAGCTCTGAATGGTTTAGGACCAAAATACATCAGTGACCTCCTGACCCAGTATGAACCTTCCAGATCTCTCAGGTCGTCTGGATCCGTTTTTTTTATCAGTTCCCAGAGTCAGAACCAGACACGGAGAAGCTGCATTCAGCTTTTATGCTCCATATATCTGGAACAAACTCCCAGAAAGCCTCAGATCAGCTGAAACACTCAGTTTATTTAAATCCAGGTTGAAGACTCACCTGTTCTCAGCTGCATTTGAATAAAACAGCAAATCCACACTTTTAAGCTTAAATTTCAAAATTTACATTTTAACTACTGATTTTATCTACTGTTCTGATTTTACCTACTGTTTTTTTTTAATCAATTTTAAATCATTCTTTTTATTTGTTTTTGTTTTTTAATGTCTCTGTAAAGCACTTTGAATCACCTTGTTGTTGAATTGTGCTATATAAATAAACTTGCCTCAAAACTCACTCTCTCTTTTTCTGCTCTCTCTCTTTCTCTCTCGCTGTCACTCCTAAAACTTCCCATGTTTTTATTTTTGGTCGTAAGCAGAGAGTGCTTGCTAGCACTGTCCTTAGATACGGTGGCCCCTAGAGACAAAGCATGTACAAACTCCAAAACACTTACAAATTCCAAATAGCACGCACAAACTCCAAAACACGTACAAAATCCAAAACACATGCAAACTCCAAAACACGTACAAAATCCAAAACACATACAAAATACAAAACACATGCAAACTCCAAAACACATGCAAACTCCAAAACACGTACAAAATACAAAACACATGCAAACTCCAAATCACAACGGAAGTGCTCCAGGACGCTAGGGGCAGTGTTGAGCTCAATTTGCAAAATAAACGGCAAGTTTGTTGCAAACACATGGGCTGTATGGGACGGTCTAGTCTCCGTTGTGCTTCCCAGGTTGCCTAGCAACCATGATACTAACCGCTGGAAACGTGTCATACAGCTTTGTTTGACAGAAATTAAGGAGAACATATTTTGTTCATCTGTTTGTTTCTACAAGAGCTTTGTGTGATTTGATAAGTATCTGAGGCTGAGACCACAGGACAGTAAAACATGATTGTTGGGCTTCATTTCTGTACTGAACAGTCATTTAAGATTAGGGTTGCAAAATTCCCGGAATTTTCAAAGATGGAATCTTTCCATGGGAATTAACGGGAATTTATGGGAATAAACGGGAATTAACGGGAATTTATGGGAATAAAGTGGGAATTTTCAAAATTGAAGGTTGGCTCTTCTTAGGGAACTTAAATATAGTTGAGCAAAGTATATTTTAGCATAGTATTGACAAAAACAAACAAATGCAATTCAAATACACTTGAATATCCATGCCATTCCTTAATCACATGTACAGAGCACAAGCTTGCTGCATGGCTATTGAGACCACCTACTGGCACTGTGCATGCCTCCATCACATGTACACATGGACCACACTTTTGAGCCCGAAGGACAAAGAGTATTAAAGGCACACATTTGAGCCTGTGGACTTAACAAGTGAGGTAAGTTTTGATGATATTATGGGAAAATATATTCATTAAATGTTTAAATTGTGAATATCACATAAAATGTATTAATCTGGTAGATAGCAATCTGATAAGATGCTAAATAAAATACTAGCATATGATAAGATGCTAAATAAAATGCTAGCATCTGTTAGATGCTAAATAAAATGCTAGCATCTGTTAGATGCTAAATACAATGCTAGCATCTGTTAGATGCTAAATACAATGCTAGCATCTGTTAGATGCTAAATACAATGCTAGCATCTGTTAGATGCTAAATAAGCCATAGCTAGTATAACATAAAGAAGATGCTAGCTTCCTCATTTGGTTGTTTTGTTTTGAAGATCATTCCAGTTGTTTAGCTAGCCTTACTATTTATATCTGTTTATTATCATATTGCAATTGTATTATTACGATCTCTTGCATTAGCATTTTTACAAGCTCTTGTTTTATTTTACAGAAAAATGCCACGTGCGCTATCTGATGTGTGGAGACATTTTACACCAGCTAATGTACAAGGGAAATCTGTATATATGTGTAAGTATTGTGATAAGACGTATTTGAAGAATGCCACAAAAATGCAGCAGCACATTGCAAAGTGCAAAAAAATTCCTCAAGGCCCAACACATGCAGCAGCCAGGAGTTCCACTCAAGGGGAAAATGAATCTGTTTCAGCTGTATCAGAGTCAGATACCCACTCATCAGCTCCTGGTCCCTCTGGCATCAGAGGATTCTTTGATTTTATGGATGATAATAGCCAGAAAAACGCAGATGAGTGTTCCGCTGGTGCAATCTATGCAACTGGCTCACCCCTGATGCTGACATCCAATGTGTACTGGAAGAGATTTTTGAATGTTCTCCGACCAGCATACATTCCCCCAACCAGAGATGCATTGTCTACTCATCTACTGGATGAAGAGTTCAGTCGAGTTCAAGCAAAGGTGAAACAGACCATTGACCAAGCTGACTGTATTTCAGTCATCTCTGATGGATGGTCCAATATCAGGGGACAAGGAATTATTAACTACATAATCACCACTCCTCAGCCTGTGTTCTACAAGAGTGTAGACACAAAGGAAAACAGACACACAAGCCAATACATTGCAGATGAGCTAAAAGTGATCATCAATGACCTTGGACCAGATAAGGTTTTTGCACTGGTCACTGACAACGCAGCCAACATGAAGGTTGCCTGGGCACATGTGGAGGAGACCTACCCTCATATAACTACTATTGGCTGTGCAGCCCATACACTAAATCTTCTCCTAAAAGACATAATGGCACTAAACACAATGGACACTCTGAATAAGAGAGTGAAGCAAGTTCTGAAATATGTTAAAGGCAAACAAGTAACTTCCGCTACATTTCTGTCAAAGCAAAAGGAAAAGAATAAGAGTACTACACTGAAGCTTCCCAGCATAACGCGATGGGGTGGTGTTGTTATCATGTTTGACAGCCTTCTGGAGGGAAAGGAGTCTCTGCAAGAGATGGCCATATCCCAGTCTGTAGGCATCGACAGTGACATCAAGAAGGTCATCTTGGATGATGTGTTCTGAGAAAGAGTATCTAGCAGTCAGAAAATCCTCAAACCTATTGCAGCAGCAATAGCGAAGATAGAAGGGGATGGTGCCATCTTGTCAGATGTCCAGTGCCTTTTTGCAGAACTCAAAGAAGAAATCCAGACAATTCTGCCCACTTCCCTACTACTGAAAGCAGAGGAAACGGCTGTGGTCAAGTCATTGGAACAGTGGAGGGAGTTCTGCATGAAGCCAGTGCATGCAGCAGCATACATGCTGGACCCCAAATATGACAAGGGCATACTTTCTGGGGAAGAGATCAACGGTGCCTATGCGGTCATTACAGCCATGTCTGACCACCTGGGTCTCGATAAAGGCAAAGTTCTAGGCAGTTTGGCAAAGTATCGAACAAAGCAAGGCCTTTGGAAAGGGGATGGAATATGGCAGTCATGCCAGCACATATCTGCAGCCACCTGGTGGAAGGGACTATGTGAATCTGAGGCCCTTGCACCTGTAGCCTCCATCCTCCTCCAAATCCCACCATCATCAGCCGCCTCCGAGCGCAACTGGTTACTGTTTGGGAACACCCACACAAAGGTTCGCAACAGGCTCACAAATGTGAGAGTGGAAAAGCTGGTCGGCATTCGGGCAAACCTACGGCTCTTTGAGCCTGACACAGAGCCATCCTCAACAAGGCTGGAAAGTGACACTGAAGAGGAAGACTCAGAGTTGGATGCTGAGGAAGTGGACATGTTGTTGGATGATGATGAGGTCCAGGAAGAGTCTATTGACTGAGCAAAAATGAGAAAAGAGGATTGCTTGAAGGAAGATTTGCATGTTTAATGGGACGTTTTGGAGGATAAGTGGCATTTTTCATTTAGCCTTTTGAATGGGACTTTGTGGAGATTTTTGGACAGGGGCCATTTTTGAATGAGCGGGGTTAGGGGATGGTAATATTGAACTCAACATTTCTGTTTTTATTCATCCATGAAACAAGTTATTGAAACGTGTTCTATTCTACTGTACTTACAAATAAATCTGTTTAAATATCTGTTGAAAACATTTTGCATGGAGGTTTTCTTATGATTTCTGTTTATATTTATGCTTGGAAATAATATATTCCCAGTTAGTTCTCCTAAATTCCCATTAATTTCCATAATTCCTATTATTTCCATGGACAGTTTCCAATATGGAATATTTCCAAAATTCCCAAGCTTAACTTACCATGGAAATTTACCGGAAACTTTTCGGAAATTTACCGGAAATTTTCCGCCCCTTTGCAACCCTATTTAAGATTAGCTAGTAAATAACAATTAGCTAATATTGTTCATGAGACTAAAGTATCACTTTGGTAATGTAAATATAATATGGCCAATATTATAGTTATAGTCATTATTAGCTATTACAGCAGTGAACATGAACTCTGTGTCAAATACTGAGCCTCAGTACAGATTCAAGTTGTAGTTATTTACATGTCTTTTCACCTTAAATCTTCACTCAAAGACAAGTATATAGGAATGACTGCCAAATTTATTTGCCACTGAAGCAGAAGGATGGCATCTGAATAAAACCTCTCTTGACATGCCTAGATGACGTTAAAGCTTGGTTGGCTCTAAACTTTTTAAATTTGAATGAAAACAGATTTGCTGGTGTTTGGACCCAGTGGCTCCTGTGAGTCCTCTTCTTTTGATTTGGAACCCCTGGAAGTTTATTTTAAACCTGTTGTTACTGCCCTTGGTTTTAAGTTGGACCAGTCCAGTTTTTATCATTTAAAGCGACTGGCAAGAGTGAAATCTTTTCTTTCTAGGCAGCACTTTGAAACCGTGATCCATGCTTTTATTTCTTCCCCTGTGGACTACTGTAACGTACTTTATGTTGGGGTCAGTCAGTTGTTACTCTGACGTCTGCAGCTGGTTCAAAATGTATATTGACAGTGCATATAGAGGCGTATCATATATAAGAGACAAATGTTGTTCCTTTAGTATGTTGGCATTACTAAATTTGGCTCATTGCTTACATATATTTATAAAAAGAAAATGTACAAGCTGTGATAACCGTTTCTGATAAAAATGAAGACTCATGTATTGAATATTCCTTTATTGGGTGAGGAAAATCAGACCATATCATAACTGCTTTAAAGTCATACCGAATAGATATCAGAGCCTTAAACAGGCTGACTTCTGCTAAATGGGTCAGAATATATAAAGCATATAAACAATTACAGCAATATGATGCAACAAACACAGCAGTGCTACTAATCCAAAATACTCAAAGCTTCATAGAACTGGAACAAACATTTATTTTTAGGTCCATTCTGCTGCTGATACATACTTTAGGTTTCTGAATATTAAACTTGTTGCTGCCTTTCATAGTGTGTAACTTGAAGGCCTCGAGTACTTTCTCCCACACTGAAATGATCAAATTATTTGAACATTACCTAATAAGACTGATTCAGGACAGACAATTAGTTATTTTAAACTTTTCTAGCAGTCCTTCACAAACAGGGAACAGTCTGTCTATTCTCTCCATCAGTCAGCTTCTGCTGGCTGCCCTCACACACTACTGAGTTTGTCCTGGTGGATCATCAGGGGTGCAAAGCCTCACAGATGATGTGCAGCAGTGTGTCCCTCAGTCTGTCCTCACTCTGGACACTTGCAGTTGTCACACCTGGAAATCAAGTGTGTGATAAGCTGCAGGATTCAAACACAAGCGTAACTTATAAATACATGTTCATACTTTTAATTACACAGAGAGAAAGCGTGCAGGACAGACAGGTGACAGTCTCAGGTGTATACACTGCTACAAAACAGCACAAGAGGAGGAGGATTTAGTGTTTGTGTTATTACAAGAGCTAAACAAGAAGAGTTCCCAGATGGTACAGTGGACACATGTGACTCCTGTGATTAAAGCATCTTTCTTTCAGCTTAACGAGTGAACCGTCAGCTCGTTCAAACACACGTTTGAGTCACCTTGGCTCGACACCACCGAACAGAGGCCGCAATATAACATTAACAGTGCAGTGAATCCTGCTTGTGCCGTGATATTCAGGACTGCAAACCGAGCAGCATTCACTGACTTTCAGCTTGTTGTGTTTGTGGATATATGACTGACTTTAATTACCGTATTTTCACGACCATAAGGCGCACTTAAAAGTCTTAGATTTTCTTCAAAAAGTACGGCGCGCCCTATAGCGCAGTGCGCCCTGTGTGTTGTAAGGAGGACGTAGTAGAGAACACCATGAGAACGCTAAAGGGTGAAGTGTGGGCGTTGATCGTATATACCGGACATCGTTGTTTTAACAACCCTGAAAATGGCAAAGAGACACGCTTATGAAGCACAGTTTAAACTGAAGGCCATCAGCTATGCGGAGGAACATGGAAATCGAGCAGCGGCGAGAGAATTTAAGATTAACGAATCGATGGTTCGCAAATGGAGGAAGCTAGAAAACAAGCTCCGGCAGGTCAAGAAAACGCAGCTGAGTTTCCGCGGACATAAGACGAGGTGGCCCGAGTTTGAGGAAAGACTCGAGCGGTGGATCATCGAGCAAAGAACGAGCGGGAGAAGCGTTTCGACGGTCACCAGTCGGCTAAAAGCAGTTTCACTAGCTGAAGAGATGAACATTGAACATTTCCAAGGAGGTCCGTCTTGGTGCTTTCGTTTTATGAAACGGTGCCATTTTTCCATCCGGACCAGGACTACGGTAGCGCAGCAACTTCCAGCGGATTATAAGGAAAAGCTGGCCATCTTCCGCTCCTACTGCAGCAAACACATCGGCGACAAAAACATCCAGCCCAGCCACATCACAAACATGGACGAGGTCCCGCTCACTTTTGACATCCCGGTGAGCCACACTGTGGAGAAGAATCGGACCAGCACGGTAGCGATATGCACAACGGGGTATGAAAAGTCTTCTTTTACTGTTGTGCTTGGCTGCCATGCTAATGGGCAGAAACTGCCGCCTATGGTGATTTTTAAGCGAAAGACTTTGCCTAAAGAGAAGTTTCCAGCAGGAATCATCATTAAGGCAAATGAAAAGGGCTGGATGGATGAGGAAATGATGAAAGAGTGGCTGAGGGAGGTGTATGTAAGGAGACCAGGTGGTTTTTTTCCACGCATCACCATCGCTCTTAATCTGTGACTCTATGCGTGCCCATCTCACAGCCGATGTGAAAAAAAACTAGTGAACCAAATGAACTGTGAGCTTGCTGTCATTCCGGGAGGCCTGACAAAGGAACTCCAACCGCTGGACATCGGTGTGAACCGCCCGTTCAAAGTAAGGCTGCGAGCAGCTGTTCAATTCAGACACAGGATGAGGACTTCGATGGGTTTGATTGATGATAAAAATGTGAGTACCAAACTTTGTTTTGCTCCTGCTTTATTTTTAAATATGCACACTTGTGTGTTGTTGATGATGACGATAGAAATGTGAGTAAGGTACCGAACTCAGGTTTGCTCCCGCTTTATTTTTTAAATACGCATACGGTACTTGTATGCGCCCTATGATCCAGTGCGCCTTGTGTGTGTTAAATACAGTAATGGCACACATAACTGAGACTGCGCCTTTTAGTACAGTGCGTCTTATGGTCGTGAAAATACGGTATCCATAAAATCATCACATTCTCTGTAAGATTAAGGTCGACTATTGAACGGTGTATATTTTGAAGTAAAGGCTTTAAAACCAAGTTAGTACAAACATCACTAATGTCACATAACTTTCCCGACATGTGGCCAACAGTAATGTTTTAATGTTCTTCATTATAAAAACATTTGCGCATAAGTGACATAATATTCAGTACTTACTTCAGAAAGTTTACTCTTCGTCCGATTCCGCATTTCCCCCCCCCCCCCTCCTTCTTGGCAAAATTATCCACACCACCGCCGTGCTATGAAGTCTGGGATATGTTGGGCCATAAAGGCTACACCGACCCATCCTTAAAATTTAGGGAAATTAAGGATGCATTTGAGGGCCGCATTTCGAGCAGCCTTTGAATTGGGACAGTTTTTGTCATGTCGCTGTGACGTAATCGGCTTTAAAATGCAGCCTTTAAGGCGGCACGCCCGTTGTGCTCCGACAGTGAACGTGACGAAACTATTGAGGGGGGGGGGAGAAAACAAAAAAAACAAAACAAAAAAACAAAAGCCACATGTTGCCATATCATTTTGTGATTGTCGACATGGTACATTTGTCCACCAATAGGAATTGAGTGTTTCTGTTTTTTTTCCCCCCCACTCACAAGCAAAGCGTGTTTGCTAGCGCTCTCCTTAGAAAACAGTTTTTATTTCTTCCCGGTGTTCTGACAAACCATCCTACTTTGGCAAAACGTCTTACCGCAAGTAGTTTATGCACATTTCTGCTGTCACAGAGGAATTCCAGCACCAATTTAAGGTTTGCCACTTCATTTTGCCCGTTGAAGTATGCGTGTAAGTAACATTCACAAAGGTAGCATGGTTTGGCACTTAATTTTACCTGTCAGAGTGTGTGTAGCTGTTATTAACAAAAGTAGGATGATTTGCCACAAAATTTTAAGCAGTTTAAGTATGCTTGTAGGTGACATTCAAAGGTAGGTTGGTTTGACAGTTAATTTTACCGGTCAGAGTATTTTTCTAGCCAATATTCAAAGGTAGGACAATTTGCCACTGAATTTCGTGTTGTGCGCATGCGCAGAAACAACAGGTAGGACTGTTTGCCAGGTAGGATGGATTCCCAGAACACCGGAGTAAACGCCACTGTTTTAAGTGTCCTATCAACACAATTTAAAAACTGGTGTATAGTTTGAAGTCCACACGTTCGACCCAATAATGATAATTTAAAAAAAAAAAAAAAAAAAAAGCAGCATGTGTAAGATACACGTACTGGAAAATTTACTAGGACTCCCCTATCATGCAACTGTCTTTTTTCCATCAAACACTCATTAAAACAGCAACCTACAGGTATGTTAGCGCACTCATCGCCGACTGTCCGAGGGAGGGGTGGGGTCACACGTTGAAACAGAGGCGCAAGGCAGCCCAGGCGGGGAAATTTTGCGACTCAATTTTTATATCTGATAAGAAAACTATTCAGATAGTTATGTGGTGAATGAACTACAGTTACACTTTCAAGCACCGCATCTGAAATTCAAGCACTTTTCAAACCTTGAATTTGGTTTTTAAGAAGACAGATTAATACATTTGGACTAATGAACACTGCATCAGATGGCTCTTTTACACCACGCTTTATTATGCTACTGTTTAATGCACATTTCCCCCTTTAACTGAAATCACATAGGAAATAAGCTCCGAATTATATCTGAAACAAAAAGAAAGCAGTTACACTCAAAATAAGTTTTATTCCAAAGCCATTTCTTTACATACGTGGTACTAAACTGAGTTCCTTGCCATTATCTTACCAGTTCTGACAGTAAACTGGAGCTATGAGCTTTCCTCACATTAAGATTGCCTTCCATTTACCTGGGTGGGACATGCTCTTCTCCAGCTGCTTTAAAGATTCTCCTGTCAGCATGTTGATCTCATCCTTAAGGCGCCGCTGGCCATCTAAAGTAAGGTGCCAAAAACATGACTTCCTCTTGCCATCTCTGCACAGCTGGTTGCAAGTTTTGCGAAAACTGCTGTTGAAGCACAAGTTGTGTCGGATAGTGTTCTTCCAGCCGTCTGGAGCTGTCTGAAAAAATGGGAAGTGTTCTCTGGGAACAGGCAGAGATTCACATCAGATAGTGCAGCAGTTTTATCCAGTTCAAACATAACTTAAATGAAAAGGGACCCATCTGATGTTTTGAAAGACTTAATCATGCCTGATCAGGTGTTTCATTTAGCATGCAAGGTGAAGTAACCTTGTGGGCAATTAGACAATCAAATCCTAACCTGGTGAAATTGTAAATCTGCTGGACTTTGAAGCTCCCTGTATGGCTGCTCTTGAGCGCCAAGGCAATGAGGATGCAGTAATTCACTGGTGGACGGGGCCAGCAGCCTGGTTTAAGAGGCTTATTGTCCTGAAAATTACACACACACACACACACACACACACACACACACACACACAGAGTAGTTAAGCACTAAAGAAAGGAGCAACTAGAATAATGACAATAAAGAGAAACACTGAGAGCCTAGGGCATTTTCCCAATTATTCCAGAATATGTAGATGCAGTTTTATTGGGACTAAGGAAACTGTCTCTCCAAAAATGCCCATTTATACGCAGCCACGTCATTGACCTCGTCTCAGTTAAATTACATTTTACACCGAATCCTAATTTGTTTTAGTTCATTAAATTCCTCCAAAACACTGTAGCTTTAATTGAAAATGTTCTCATTTTAATTCATTTGGACAAAAGCCTGTCTGAGGAAAAAAGGGTCCTCAAGACTTCAAAAACGGCGAGTAATGAGCTGCCTGCATCCCACTGAAGGAAACTGGTTCAGGTCTAAGATATTGTTCTCACCCTGGGCTTTATGGTCCTCGCCTTACGTCTGCTCTTGACGGGTTGAGAGGAGTTGACATCATTCTTGACCTAATCATCAGTGATTGTCAGATTGACAGTTAACAGATACAGGTTGTTTCAATCATTACAGGATTTTTAAATCCAATGTTCTAAATGTGTATTTAAATAGATGTAAAAGATGTGAAGACTGAAATCACTTTTTGATTAGTTACACCAAATAATGAAAGACTGGGCCTGTGACCCATGTTTATTGGTCAATGGTAATGCATTTGGTCTTTGATGCCTTGGGATAGCCCATGAACACAAAGGTTTAATCCTACGCTTACATGTTAAATCCAGAAAATAAATGAAGTGTTCATTGAGACTGCACAAACACTCAGCACTCTAACAAAGTAAGGTTGCTGCTGCAAACAGAAACAGGTGATGCATAATAGAGTGGCTGTGAGCGGTTAGTGTGTACCGTGTACTCAGAAGAAACTGATTGCACCAGCTCCCCCTGGAGAGGACCATCATGGCAGGAAAACACCTGGCGCTCTGCTGTCAGTGGACATTGGGTCTCCAGGAGCCTAGTTTGGCTTTCCTCAGCAGGTTCACACACAGGCCCCACGTCAGCATTAATCTCGTTGTACTGGATCGGGCAGGCAATGTTGGGATTCACCAGCAGCCACAGGTTTGGTTTCACAAAAGTATCTGATGCACAGAAATATTCAGTTTGCTATAGTGATCACTTAAGAATAATTTCTCCAACACATGAAGCCAGAAGCATAAAAATCAGAGGCAAGAGTGTCATGCGGATGCTCGTTTTCCAGATAGGACATTAAAAACCACATTCTTTGTAACAGTTTCCCTCCTTTCACAGTACACACACACTATAAATAAAATAAAATTGGAAAGCAGAGTGGTGGAGCAAAGTTTTGACAAGCAGGCATCTGCTGTGTTTGTCCGTCACTGTGCATTGGCCCGATAAAGGAAGGATGTAAATGCATACTGGTAGGCTACCAAAGCTGAGCATGCAACACTCAAGCACACGCATACAGCACTGTAGTGGCAAACAAAGCACAAATAATTTCAGTACGGTAACAGAACTGCATCCTTGTGTATTAGAAGAAACGTGCTTTTAGGTAGAAAATAAATAAAAGGATTTCAATCAAATCACACACTTCAGTGTGTAAAGCAGCCCAACGTGTGTCCTAAACTGACTGTTTGTCATTTCATTCAAACACTACACAAACCACATTTACAAAGGCAAACTAAGAAACAGAGTGATTGGAAGGAGTCATTCAGTGCTGAGTTATGGGGTGGGACTCAATGCAGCTCACCTGATGTTTTATCGTACCAAATAAATTCATCTTTCCTTTTCGAGATTCTTACAGAAGGCCTCTGGACCACATACTGATCACTCACTTTGTCATCTGTCAGAGACACACAAACACACTAACACACAAAATACACACCGTCTGATCTTCAGATTTAATTCCTTCTGAAATGGCAAGTAAAAACTGCTCATCCATATGACAT